>NW_027052576.1:0-19982 GCF_958450345.1 Calliphora vicina
GACATTTATCGAAAAATGTCCGATATACCCGCATATATATCGTGTACTATTTATGCTAGCTATTTATGTTATACCTTGTTAGAAAGCTACAATCTCATGCAATCCAAATGTAGAAAAATGAGTTTCCTAGCTCTTTAGGGCCTTTTCAAATTGCGATTTATATGAAGTCGTTAAAAACTGGGGTAATTTTGGGACATCTTTCGAAAAATGTCCGATATACCCGCATATATATCGGGTACTATTTATGCTAGCTACTTAACTTATACCTTGTCAGAAAGCTACAATCTCATGCAATCCAAATTTAAAAATAATTAGCTTCCTAGGTCTTTAGGGGCCTTTAGAATTGCGATTTATATGAAGTCGTTAAAAACTGGGGTAATTTTGGGACATTTTTCGAAAAATGTCCGATATACCCGCATATATATCGGGTACTATTTATGCTAGCTACTTAAGTTATACCTTGTTAGAAAGCTACAATCTCATGCAATCCAAATATAAAAAAATGAGTTTCCTAGCTCTTTAGGGCCTGTTCAAATTGCGATTTATATGAAGTCGTTAAAAACTGGGGTAATTTTGGGACATCTTTCGAAAAATGTCCGATATACCCGCATATATATCGGGTACTATTTATGCTAGCTACTTAACTTATACCTTGTCAGAAAGCTACAATCTCATGCAATCCAAATTTAAAAATAATTAGCTTCCTAGGTCTTTAGGGGCCTTTAGAATTGCGATTTATATGAAGTCGTTAAAAACTGGGGTAATTTTGGGACATTTTGCGAAAAATGTCCGATATACCCGCATATATATCGGGTACTATTTATGCTAGCTACTTAAGTTATACCTTGTTAGAAAGCTACAATCTCATGCAATCCAAATTTAAAAATAATTAGCTTCCTAGCTCTTTATGGCCTTTTAAAACTGCGATTTATATGAAGTCGTTAAAAACTGGGGTAATTTTGGGACATTTTGCGAAAAATGTCCGATATACCCACATATATATCGGGTACTATTTATGCTAGCTACTTAAGTTATACCTTGTTAGAAAGCTACAATCTCATGCAATCCAAATTTAAAAATAATTAGCTTCCTAGCTCTTTATGGCCTTTTAAAATTGCGATTTATATGAAGTCGTTAAAAACTGGTGTAATTTTGGGACATTTTGCGAAAAATGTCCGATATACCCGCATATATATCGGGTACTATTTATGCTAGCTACTTAAGTTATACCTTGTTAGAAAGCTACAATCTCATGCAATCCAAATTTAAAAATAATTAGCTTCCTAGGTCTTTAGGGGCCTTTAGAATTGCGATTTATATGAAGTCATTAAAAACTGGGGTAATTTTGGGACATTTTGCGAAAAATGTCCGATATACCCGCATATATATCGGGTACTATTTATGCTAGCTACTTAAGTTATACCTTGTTAGAAAGCTACAATCTCATGCAATCCAAATTTAAAAATAATTAGCTTCCTAGCTCTTTATGGCCTTTTAAAATTGCGATTTATATGAAGTCGTTAAAAACTGGGGTAATTTTGGGACATTTTTCGAAAAATGTCCGATATACCCGCATATATATCGGGTGCTATTTATGCTAGCTACTTAGGTTATACCTTGTTAGAAAGCTACAATCTCATGCAATCCAAATTTAAAAATAATTAGCTTCCTAGCTCTTTAGGGTCTTTTAAAATTGCGATTTATATGAAGTCGTTAAAAACTGGGGTAATTTTGGGACATTTTGCGAAAAATGTCCGATATACCCGCATATATATCGGGTACTATTTATGCTAGCTACTTAAGTTATACCTTGTTAGAAAGCTACAATCTCATGCAATCCAAATTTAAAAATAATTAGCTTCCTAGCTCTTTATGGCCTTTTAAAATTGCGATTTATATGAAGTCGTTAAAAACTGGGGTAATTTTGGGCCATTTTTCGAAAAATTTCCGATATACCTGCATATATATCGGGCACTATTTATGCTAGCTACTTAAGTTATACTTTGTCAGAAAGCTACAATCTCATGCATTTTGCGAAAAATGTCCGATATACCCGCATATATATCGGGTACTATTTATGCTAGCTACTTAAGTTATACCTTGTTAGAAAGCCACAATCTCATGCAATCCAAATTTAAAAATAATTAGCTTCCTAGCTCTTTATGGCCTTTTAAAATTGCGATTTATATGAAGTCGTTAAAAACTGGGGTAATTTTGGGACATTTTTCGAAAAATTTCCGATATACCCGCATATATATCGGGTACTATTTATGCTAGCTACTTAACTTATACCTTGTCAGAAAGCTACAATCTCATGCAATCCAAATTTAAAAATAATTAGCTTCCTAGGTCTTTAGGGGCCTTTAGAATTGCGATTTATATGAAGTCGTTAAAAACTGGGGTAATTTTGGGACATTTTTCGAAAAATGTCCGATATACCCGCATATATATCGGGTACTATTTATGCTAGCTACTTAAGTTATACCTTGTTAGAAAGCTACAATCTCATGCAATCCAAATATAAAAAAATGAGTTTCCTAGCTCTTTAGGGCCTTTTCAAATTGCGATTTATATGAAGTCGTTAAAAACTGGGGTAATTTTGGGACATCTTTCAAAAAAGGTCCGATATACCCGCATATATATCGGGTACTATTTATGCTAGCTACTTAACTTATACCTTGTCAGAAAGCTACAATCTCATGCAATCCAAATTTAAAAATAATTAGCTTCCTAGGTCTTTAGGGGCCTTCCTAGGTCTTTAGGGAATTGCGATTTATATGAAGTCGTTAAAAACTGGGGTAATTTTGGGACATTTTTCGAAAAATGTCCGATATACCCGCATATATATCGGGTGCTATTTATGCTAGCTACTTAGGTTATACCTTGTTAGAAAGCTACAATCTCATGCAATCCAAATTTAAAAATAATTAGCTTCCTAGCTCTTTAGGGTCTTTTAAAATTGCGATTTATATGAAGTCGTTAAAAACTGGGGTAATTTTGGGACATTTTGCGAAAAATGTCCGATATACCCGCATATATATCGGGTACTATTTATGCTAGCTACTTAAGTTATACCTTGTTAGAAAGCTACAATCTCATGCAATCCAAATTTAAAAATAATTAGCTTCCTAGCTCTTTATGGCCTTTTAAAATTGCGATTTATATGAAGTCGTTAAAAACTGGGGTAATTTTGGGCCATTTTTCGAAAAATTTCCGATATACCTGCATATATATCGGGCACTATTTATGCTAGCTACTTAAGTTATACTTTGTCAGAAAGCTACAATCTCATGCATTTTGCGAAAAATGTCCGATATACCCGCATATATATCGGGTACTATTTATGCTAGCTACTTAAGTTATACCTTGTTAGAAAGCCACAATCTCATGCAATCCAAATTTAAAAATAATTAGCTTCCTAGCTCTTTATGGCCTTTTAAAATTGCGATTTATATGAAGTCGTTAAAAACTGGGGTAATTTTGGGACATTTTTCGAAAAATGTCCGATATACCCGCATATATATCGGGTACTATTTATGCTAGCTACTTAACTTATACCTTGTCAGAAAGCTACAATCTCATGCAATCCAAATTTAAAAATAATTAGCTTCCTAGGTCTTTAGGGGCCTTTAGAATTGCGATTTATATGAAGTCGTTAAAAACTGGGGTAATTTTGGGACATTTTTCGAAAAATGTCCGATATACCCGCATATATATCGGGTACTATTTATGCTAGCTACTTAAGTTATACCTTGTTAGAAAGCTACAATCTCATGCAATCCAAATATAAAAAAATGAGTTTCCTAGCTCTTTAGGGCCTTTTCAAATTGCGATTTATATGAAGTCGTTAAAAACTGGGGTAATTTTGGGACATCTTTCGAAAAATGTCCGATATACCCGCATATATATCGGGTACTATTTATGCTAGCTACTTAACTTATACCTTGTCAGAAAGCTACAATCTCATGCAATCCAAATTTAAAAATAATTAGCTTCCTAGGTCTTTAGGGGCCTTCCTAGGTCTTTAGGGAATTGCGATTTATATGAAGTCGTTAAAAACTGGGGTAATTTTGGGACATTTTTCGAAAAATGTCCGATATACCCGCATATATATCGGGTACTATTTATGCTAGCTACTTAAGTTATACCTTGTTAGAAAGCTACAATCTCATGCAATCCAAATATAAAAAAATGAGTTTCCTAGCTCTTTAGGGCCTTTTCAAATTGCGATTTATATGAAGTCGTTAAAAACTGGGGTAATTTTGGGACATCTTTCGAAAAATGTCCGATATACCCGCATATATATCGGGTACTATTTATGCTAGCTACTTAACTTATACCTTGTCAGAAAGCTACAATCTCATGCAATCCAAATTTAAAAATAATTAGCTTCCTAGGTCTTTAGGGGCCTTTAGAATTGCGATTTATATGAAGTCGTTAAAAACTGGGGTAATTTTGGGACATTTTGCGAAAAATGTCCGATATACCCGCATATATATCGGGTACTATTTATGCTAGCTACTTAAGTTATACCTTGTTAGAAAGCTACAATCTCATGCAATCCAAATTTAAAAATAATTAGCTTCCTAGCTCTTTATGGCCTTTTAAAACTGCGATTTATATGAAGTCGTTAAAAACTGGGGTAATTTTGGGACATTTTGCGAAAAATGTCCGATATACCCGCATATATATCGGGTACTATTTATGCTAGCTACTTAAGTTATACCTTGTTAGAAAGCTACAATCTCATGCAATCCAAATTTAAAAATAATTAGCTTCCTAGCTCTTTATGGCCTTTTAAAATTGCGATTTATATGAAGTCGTTAAAAACTGGGGTAATTTTGGGACATTTTGCGAAAAATTTCCGATATACCCGCATATATATCGGGTACTATTTATGCTAGCTACTTAAGTTATACCTTGTTAGAAAGCTACAATCTCATGCAATCCAAATTTAAAAATAATTAGCTTCCTAGCTCTTTATGGCCTTTTAAAATTGCGATTTATATGAAGTCGTTAAAAACTGGGGTAATTTTTGGACATTTTTCGAAAAATGTCCGATATACCCGCATATATATCGGGTACTATTTATGCTAGCTACTTAAGTTATACCTTGTCAGAAAGCTACAATCTCATGCAATCCAAATTTAAAAATAATTAGCTTCCTAGGTCGTTAGGGGCCTTTAGAATTGCGATTTATATGAAGTCGTTAAAAACTGGGGTAATTTTGGGACATTTTTCGAAAAATGTCCGATATACCCGCATATATATCGGGTACTATTTATGCTAGCTACTTAAGTTATACCTTGTTAGAAAGCTACAATCTAATGCAATCCAAATTTAAAAATAATTAGCTTCCTAGCTCTTTATGGCCTTTTAAAATTGCGATTTATATGAAGTCGTTAAAAACTGGAGTAATTTTGGGACATTTTTCGAAAAATTTCCGATATACCTGCATATATATCGGGCACTATTTATGCTAGCTACTTGAGTTATACCTTGTCAGAAAGCTACAATCTCATGCAATCCAAATATAAAAAAATGAGTTTCCTAGCTCTTTAGGGCCTTTTAAAATTGCGATTTATATGAAGTCGTTAAAAACTGGGGTAATTTTGGGACATTTTTCGAAAAATGTCCGATATACCCGCATATATATCGGGTGCTATTTATGCTAGCTACTTAGGTTATACCTTGTTAGAAAGCTACAATCTCATGCAATCCAAATTTAAAAATAATTAGCTTCCTAGCTCTTTAGGGTCTTTTAAAATTGCGATTTATATGAAGTCGTTAAAAACTGGGGTAATTTTGGGACATTTTGCGAAAAATGTCCGATATACCCGCATATATATCGGGTACTATTTATGCTAGCTACTTAAGTTATACCTTGTTAGAAAGCTACAATCTCATGCAATCCAAATTTAAAAATAATTAGCTTCCTAGCTCTTTATGGCCTTTTAAAATTGCGATTTATATGAAGTCGTTAAAAACTGGGGTAATTTTTGGACATTTTTCGAAAAATGTCCGATATACCCGCATATATATCGGGTACTATTTATGCAAGCTACTTAAGTTATACCTTGTCAGAAAGCTACAATCTCATGCAATCCAAATTTAAAAATAATTAGCTTCCTAGGTCTTTAGGGGCCTTTAGAATTGCGATTTATATGAAGTCGTTAAAAACTGGGGTAATTTTGGGACATTTTTCGAAAAATGTCCGATATACCCGCATATATATCGGGTACTATTTATGCTAGCTACTTAAGTTATACCTTGTTAGAAAGCTACAATCTAATGCAATCCAAATTTAAAAATAATTAGCTTCCTAGCTCTTTATGGCCTTTTAAAATTGCGATATATATGAAGTCGTTAAAAACTGGAGTAATTTTGGGACATTTTTCGAAAAATTTCCGATATACCTGCATATATATCGGGCACTATTTATGCTAGCTACTTGAGTTATACCTTGTCAGAAAGCTACAATCTCATGCAATCCAAATATAAAAAAATGAGTTTCCTAGCTCTTTAGGGCCTTTTAAAATTGCGATTTATATGAAGTCGTTAAAAACTGGGGTAATTTTGGGACATTTTTCGAAAAATGTCCGATATACCCGCATATATATCGGGTGCTATTTATGCTAGCTACTTAGGTTATACCTTGTTAGAAAGCTACAATCTCATGCAATCCAAATTTAAAAATAATTAGCTTCCTAGCTCTTTAGGGTCTTTTAAAATTGCGATTTATATGAAGTCGTTAAAAACTGGGGTAATTTTGGGACATTTTGCGAAAAATGTCCGATATACCCGCATATATATCGGGTACTATTTATGCTAGCTACTTAAGTTATACCTTGTTAGAAAGCTACAATCTCATGCAATCCAAATTTAAAAATAATTAGCTTCCTAGCTCTTTATGGCCTTTTAAAATTGCGATTTATATGAAGTCGTTAAAAACTGGGGTAATTTTGGGCCATTTTTCGAAAAATTTCCGATATACGTGCATATATATCGGGCACTATTTATGCTAGCTACTTAAGTTATACTTTGTCAGAAAGCTACAATCTCATGCATTTTGCGAAAAATGTCCGATATACCCGCATATATATCGGGTACTATTTATGCTAGCTACTTAAGTTATACCTTGTTAGAAAGCCACAATCTCATGCAATCCAAATTTAAAAATAATTAGCTTCCTAGCTCTTTATGGCCTTTTAAAATTGCGATTTATATGAAGTCGTTAAAAACTGGGGTAATTTTGGGACATTTTTCGAAAAATGTCCGATATACCCGCATATATATCGGGTACTATTTATGCTAGCTACTTAACTTATACCTTGTCAGAAAGCTACAATCTCATGCAATCCAAATTTAACAATAATTAGCTTCCTAGGTCTTTAGGGGCCTTTAGAATTGCGATTTATATGAAGTCGTTAAAAACTGGGGTAATTTTGGGACATTTTTCGAAAAATGTCCGATATACCCGCATATATATCGGGTACTATTTATGCTAGCTACTTAAGTTATACCTTGTTAGAAAGCTACAATCTCATGCAATCCAAATATAAAAAAATGAGTTTCCTAGCTCTTTAGGGCCTTTTCAAATTGCGATTTATATGAAGTCGTTAAAAACTGGGGTAATTTTGGGACATCTTTCGAAAAATGTCCGATATACCCGCATATATATCGGGTACTATTTATGCTAGCTACTTAACTTATACCTTGTCAGAAAGCTACAATCTCATGCAATCCAAATTTAAAAATAATTAGCTTCCTAGGTCTTTAGGGGCCTTTAGAATTGCGATTTATATGAAGTCGTTAAAAACTGGGGTAATTTTGGGACATTTTTCGAAAAATGTCCGATATACCCGCATATATATCGGGTACTATTTATGCTAGCTACTTAAGTTATACCTTGTTAGAAAGCTACAATCTCATGCAATCCAAATATAAAAAAATGAGTTTCCTAGCTCTTTAGGGCCTTTTCAAATTGCGATTTATATGAAGTCGTTAAAAACTGGGGTAATTTTGGGACATCTTTCGAAAAATGTCCGATATACCCGCATATATATCGGGTACTATTTATGCTAGCTACTTAACTTATACCTTGTCAGAAAGCTACAATCTCATGCAATCCAAATTTAAAATAATTAGCTTCCTAGGTCTTTAGGGGCCTTTAGAATATATATATATATATATATATATATATATATATATATATATATATATATATATATATATGTATGCACAGCGCATACTTTCGGGACTTTTTTTCGATACAGCGTATATTTTGAGGACTTTTGCATACTTTGGGGACAGTCCCCAAAGTTTTTATATGTCTTGCGCATAGTTTGGGGACATGATACTTTGGGGACATTTTTTTCAATTTTTTATTATTATTTTGTTTTATACCTCCACAATTCTACTCTTATTCTTTGTTATCGTTTGGTGTATATATACGTCCTAAATGTCTAATATTTCCATTTTAAAATTTATTTTCATAACTTGGTGTTGCCACACTTTCAACAAAAATTCTGTTGCAGCGGTTAACATCAATATTTGTTTTTACTTTTTCCGCACGTCGATTTTTCTTTAACGCCGTTGATAAGAAAAACTAGTCACAGCCTTTGATGTTTGCAATTTTGCCGCATTTAATATTCTTGTTGGATATACCTAACTAGTAGAAGTATTTATAATATTTTACTATGTTGTTTTACGACATTTCTATTTGTATAGTTCATTAAAACTGCGACTACTTTTGATGCCTGTTTTAATATTCTTGATCAATAACATTGCTTGACAAAATTCAAGTTTATTTCGTGTAAGAACTTGTATACAGTATGCAGGCATTTTTTAATAGCAAAAAACACTAAAACAGGTGTTGGAAGTCATCAAGATAACCACCACAGATTTTATTTAAACATTTTTCCTTTAATATATTTTTCTTACCTATGGCCGGTCGCAGAGATATTCTGTGAGACGTTGATTTAATCACAGGTATATATTTGTTTGACTATAAATTCTATATCATTTATAATTCCTATATTTTCCTAAATTTTAGTGGCCCAGAAACATCTTTCAAATGCTCCCATTTAACCTCTGTCCTATATATCAGGATATAGAAAACTTCATTCATGCAACGAGAAAATAACAAGTCGGATTTTTTTTTTTGGAAAAAACAAATCTTGGGCAGATCATGTTAGTTACATTAAGCATTGTCTGGACTTAAATCTGGAATGTATATTAATCATGGAACATTTTGTTCTGAGTTTGTGAACAAACAAATTTTGGCGGCAGTTCATACTTTCGGAGCCAAATATTGAAAAAAGTACATATAAAATGGTAGCCTCAAAAATCTTGATGTACAGAAAAACTGTTTTTAGCGAAGACGGCGTTCGAAATACCCCTGAGAATATAATCCTTGCTCAATACAGAAAACTATTTTTTGCTCCAAAAATTTTGAGATGCAGAACATTTATTTTATTGTATACATTTTTCTCATGTTTGTGTAAACTAGATTTTTCCAATATCTGTTGGACATATTTAAAATTGAATTCAATGACTTTAACGCTCCCTTAAAGCATAAGAACAACTGTATAGCGATGAAATTTTAATTGTCTGATGATCGGAAAATAATTGACGATATCTTCCATATAAGTTCCCCTTTAGAAAATTGTATCTGTGCATTGACTCAAATATTTTTTGTTTGTGAATGGTTCCAATGGCATAGTATTATAATTGATTAAACTTAATTATCTCTTAAATTTAAAAGGTATTTGTCCATAATGGACTTAACACTCATACTTGTGCGTATTTAATTTTTTAGTGATTGTTTTAATTTTTTAGTGATTGTTTTAATTTTTTAGTGATTGTTTTAATTTTTTAATGGTAAGTAAAAAAGGTAAACATTTTATGCTTATCCAAAGTGAATATTAGTGGTCATAAATTCGGAAATAGACATTCATACAAAAATCAAAGGTTTATATTTAGACAAATGTGCCACAGAAAGCACATTTTAATAAATACATATAAGGCGAAGACTGAAAACATTTTGATATCTGCAAATGAATTAGATTAATTAAAAATAACCCTGAATGATTGGACATTTGTAAGCTTATGTATAAATATTTTGCTTCGAGTATTAATAAAAGAAACTACCCAGCGGGAAAAAAGAGTTAGTAAAGTGGCCTTCCTAAAAGCTTTTTTTTGCAGACACAAGCACACCCCCTCTGCATTGCAAAATCATTTCAATTTTACACGGCGAGTCATTGGCAGCCAAGTGCTTGCCTTCTCTGTTAGAGGGTTACTTAAAAAGGCCTATTAAATGGTCTTCCCTTGAAGGCCTATTAGAATATCTTTTGCTGAAGGCTTAGAAGACCAATAACGGAATGTATATAAGATGGTCTTCCGTTAAAGTCATATTAGAAGATCTTCAGTCGAAGGCTTGTAGAATGTCGGTATAGGAAATTATAATAAAAGTTTTAGGGACTTATTCATACGAATTTATCAGTTTTTTAAAACAAATTTTCATACAAAATTTGATATATACAACTTTGATAAATTCTTATCAATAAGTCAATAAGACTTTTAATATAATTACCTGTGCAGAATACAAAGGCTTCGACGGAAGCATGTCTAAGAGGGTTATTAGGGAATACATTTTTAATAAATTCAATATTAAACTTAAGGAATTAGCTTTAAAGAGTCGCATGTGTAGTTTTAATTATAAAACACTACTTTACGTGAACTCTTCAACATAAAGTTAAGCAAAAAACTAAATTTTTGGAATGAAAAGAATACATTCTTCTGTTTTCAGATAGAGGTTTATAAAAAAGAACCCAATCATGTTTGAATTTTAATAATTGTTTGGACTTGTTTTGCAATGCAACATATAATGTGTATGAATCCTTCGAGAAGGGAAGCAAAGTGCTTGTAGAAGGCAGTGTCTTTTGTAAAGTGTAAATATGGCTCCTAGAAGGCCTAAAAATCGAAGTCCTAGCATTTTCCCGCTTTATTTTAACCAATATCTTCATTTATGTAAAAGATTTTTAGGGTTACCGATTTATTTGCAAAAATTTCCCACAATTCCGAAATTAAAAGATTTTTGACTTTTAGGGCTACCGTTTTATATGCAAAAACAGATATCGGAAAAAATTATACGCATTCCTTCTCAAAAAAAGTCTAAAGTGATTATTTTAATAAATAAAGATTTAAGTCATTGTTCATATATCAAACATTATAACTGTGTGTCAACTAAGGACTTCGCAAAAGATGGTAGGCTATGGAATATTTGGTCAAATGGAAAGCATATGTAAGAACTTTTATGAGTAATATAATTAAAACATAATTGTATTTCAGCGATTTCGTTAGTTATAAAATGTTAACGCTACTCAAATATTTCAGAAGTATTTTGTTATAGATGTCATCTCAGTACTAATGTATTTAAATAAATATGCAAGTTAGACATCTTCTAAAACTCAAACTTATTTGGGGGCTAAATTTTAGAAAATTTTTTTAGTCATGTTAATGTGTGAATATACATACATTCCAGGGAAATATACATACATGTATATATATGGGGCAATGAGTAATTAATGACCGATTTTGGAACGTGTCAAATATAATTTACTTAAAATATAATCCCGATTACAATCGGGGACATCATTGTTTTCATGTGTTGTAATATCAGAATAAGTCTATACATATAATCATGATTTAGTAAAACACTACAGTGTTGTTACCATGAAATGCATTTAAAAAATTAACAAAATTTTAAAGAGAAAAAATTAGAAAAATAAGTAAATGGAGTGCTTTATTCGGTATGATTTCTATGAGTATTATTTATGCAAAATTAATAACTTTTAATTTTGCAAATTATGAAAGTCGACTCTGCATTTTATGAAAAGTCGACTTTTTGCAATTTTAAAATTGTTGAATTTCCAAATTTTTTAAAATATCTTTTTTCTTTTTTATGTTCAAAATATCTGATATGTATCAGAATTGCTAGTTTATATTCTATATGCCTAATTTCATTTCCCCGATTACGATCGGGGACATCATTGTTTTCATGTGTTGTAATATCAGAATAAGTCTATACATATAATCGTGATTTAGTAAAACACTACAGTGTTGTTACTACAAAATTCATTTAAAAAATTAACAAAATTTTAAAGAGAAAACATTTGAATAATAAGTAAATAGAGTGTTTTATTCGGTATGATTTCTATGAGTATTATTTATGCAAAATTAATGACTTTTAATTTTGCAAATTATGAAAGTCGACTCTGCATTTTATGAAAAGTCGACTTTTTGCAATTTTAAAATTGTTGAATTTCCGAATTTTTTAAAATATCTTTTTTCTTTTTTATGTTCAAAATATCTGATATGTATCAGAATTGCTAGTTTATATTCTATATGCCTAATTTCATTTCCCCGATTACGATAGGGGACATCATTGTTTTCATGTGTTGTAATATCAGAATAAGTCTATACATATAATCGTGATTTAGTAAAACACTAGTGTTGTTACTACAAAATTCATTTAAAAAATTAACAAAATTTTAAAGAGAAAACATTTGAATAATAAGTAAATAGAGTGTTTTATTCGGTATGATTTCTATGAGTATTATTTATGCAAAATTAATGACTTTTAATTTTGCATATTATGAAAGTCGACTCTGCATTTTATGAAAAGTCGACTTTTTGCAATTTTAAAATTGTTGAATTTTCGAATTTTTTTAAATATCTTTTTTCTTTTTTATGTTCAAAATATCTGATATGTATCAGAATTGCTAGTTTATATTCTATATGCCTAATTTCATTTCCCCGATTACGATCGGGGACATCATTGTTTTCATGTGTTGTAATATCAGAATAAGTCTATACATATAAGGTCTGTTCGCGTACTTTCCAGTAAAAAATATCCAGTAACTTTATGATAGAGAGTAATTTTTAATTTACTCTCAATCAAAAAAATATCCAAAAAAGTACGCGAACGCAAATTTGTAAAAAAAAATTGCAAGTTTTGTTTATAAACAAAGATTAGTAATGCCCTTTTGCTGAAATCTCAATCGCTAACAAAACACCAAAAAACAAACAATTGAAATTATGATTTTTCTTATAAATAAATGGATATTTAAAGTTAACAAAACATGTAATATCATTACAAATATATTATTGTTTTAAAACTTCATGTTACAAACATATTAGTAAAATAAAAATTTACATAAAATCGCTAAGAGAAAAACAAACTAAGTGGTTTTAAAAACGCTAGATTGACAATATTTGTTATGATTTTTCACAACAAACAAACTCTTTTAAAAACTAATTTATGATAAATAAAATTAGAATAAATCTAATTACAAATAATTTTTTAATATTCGTGTGTTATTAATTTTTATATTTCTTTCAAAAAATGTAAAATTTACCAAATTTTTGTTTTCTTTGGTTTGTTTACGTATTCATATTTCAACCATATGTTGTGAACATATTTTACTGGATATTTTTTCCCCAGTAAAAAATATCCAGTAAAATAAAAAAATTCTCTATCATCGAACTGTCATTTTTATCGCTCTCTTACTCTCTCGTTGCAAGTTTTCAAAAGTACGCGAACGGAATCCAGTAACAATAGTTGCAAATTGTTACAAATTGTTACAAATTATTGAGTACGCGAACAGACCTATAATCGTGATTTAGTAAAACACTAGTGTTGTTACTACAAAATTCATTTAAAAAATTAACAAAATTTTAAAGAGAAAACATTTGAATAATAAGTAAATAGAGTGTTTTATTCGGTATGATTTCTATGAGTATTATTTATGCAAAATTAATGACTTTTAATTTTGCATATTATGAAAGTCGACTCTGCATTTTATGAAAAGTCGACTTTTCGCAATTTTAAAATTGTTGAATTTCCGAATTTTTTTAAATATCTTTTTTCTTTTTTATGTTCAAAATATCTGATATGTATCAGATATGTATCAAAAATTAGAAAAATAAGTAAATGGAGTGTTTTATTCGGTATGATTTCTGTAAGTATTATGGTATTATTTATGCAAAATTAATAACTTTTAATTTTGCAAATTATGAAAGTCGACTCTGCATTTTATGAAAAGTCGACTTTTTGCAATTTAAAAATTGTTGAGTTTCCGAATTTTTTCTTTTTTATGTTCAAAATATCTGATATGTATTAGAATTGCTTGTTTATATTCCATATGCCTAATTTCATTTCCCCGATTACAATCGGGGACATCATTGTTTTCATGTGTTGTAATATCACAATAAATCTATATATATAATCATGATTTAGTAAAACACTACAGTGTTGTTACCACAAAATGCATTTAAAAAATTAACAAAATTTTAAAGCGAAAAAATTAGAATAATAAGTATAGAGTGTTTTCATATAGAAGGTGCCACGCCCACTATAGCCATTCCGCCCATTTTTTCCAAAAATATTCTTATGGATGTCAAAGTTGTCCATACAGTTTCTGAGATATGCGACTTTTAATACTTATTTTGAAAGTGGGCGTGGCACGTCGCATTCAATTTTATATATATAGATATGCCTAACCCCGTGTCTATGTAAGACAAATATTTATTATGCTAAACGTCAAATTGTTATCATGATAAAAAATTAGCAGGTACAGACGGTATTTATTAGCGTTATAACGTCGTTATGACAGTGTTGTCTAAACAATTGTTTAGACAACGTTGTCTTGATAACAAACGTCATTTTATTGTAAAATTTGTTTAGAATTTTGTTTTTGTGCAATTAAATTTGATTTTTAACATAAGTTTTAGTGAAATTAGTGTTTATTTACAAAATTTGCATTTAATTTTATTTGTTTTAATAAAATATAGCATTATTTCAGCAAAATTATCTGTGAGTTGTCGTGATAATATCAGCATTTTGTTACCCCTATTCATTAACATAAAAAAAAAAATTGACAATTTTTCTGCCGACGTTTTGTCAAGTGCCGTGATAAATAATTGTCTAATATAGACATGGGGTAATTTCATTTCCCCGATTACAATCAGGGACATCATTGTTTTCATGTGTTGTAGTATCAGAATAAGTCTATACATATGATTTAGTAAAACACTACGGTGTTGTTACCACAAAATGCATTTAAAAAATTAACAAAATTTTAAAGAGAAAAAATTAGAAAAATAAGTAAATGGAGTGTTTTATTCGGTATGATTTCTGTAAGTATTATGGTATTATTTATGCAAAATTAATAACTTTTAATTTTGCAAATTATGAAAGTCGACTCTGCATTTTATGAAAAGTCGACTTTTTGCAATTAGGAAAATAAGTAAATAGTGTATGACTTCTATGAGTATTGTGTGTAAAAAATTATTTTAAAAATTTCGCGCGATTTTTCACTTTTTTGTAGAATGTTATTGTTTTGAGACATAATATAAGATTTTAATCCTTAATATTATACATCGTTGGAAAGGTATTTCGATGTACTTTTCAATAATTTATAGTCTGGTATGAACTTTGTTCCTCTAAAAAAAACAACAACAATTAACTAATATCGAATAAAAAAACATTAATTTTATATACTTTACCCTTTTAAACAACAATATCATCCCCATTTATTAAGATATACGTGTATATCTATACATCAAAAGAATGCTTGAAATCTTTTCTACAATTTGTTTTATATTTATCGGTACCGTTATTTCGATGGATTTGTGAAAAACGGCACTTTTATCACAAAATTTTATATAAAAAATACTTTTTGTGCGATTGGTCTTCATTGAGTTATTAAATGAGGTCATATTATATATCGTTGAAAAGGTATTCTAAAGCTCTTTCTGATGATATATACATTGTTAGAATCGGTTGATGAATATAGAAAAAATTGCGTATACATGTATAAACTTTAAAATTCTATAACTCCAAAACCAAAAATTTGTTGCCCAAAAGACATATACCACAAATTATAGAATTGAACGCTTTATAAGTGATAAATTTTTTTCAAGATTGGAGAGTTATATATGGAGAGTTAAATATATTATAAATATAAACCAAAAAATATGTATATATTTTAATATTCATGTCATCTATGTTTATACAAGCTTTTTTTGCTTATATTGATTATGAAAAAACATAGTATGGCACCCCTCTTTTGATTTTTAAATACCAATTACTTAAGAATACTGATTATTTTTTAGCAATACCCAAGCGGTTATTATAACGGTATTTCTAAAACATCATTGTACCACAAATTTGTGCATTGTATTTAGTGGTGATAATCTGTGAAAAATATATTAGGATATAAACACAATATATAAAAAACATAAAATTGCTGAACTTGTGCTGTTTATCGTTTAATTCTTTTTGAAGTATTTAAGTTTTTTAACGTTTGGGTGAAGTCCAGTTTTTGGTAAGTTGTACAACAATTTTAATTACAATGAAATTTAAACTTTTAGCTGAACTAGAAGCAAACCATTTATTATACCCTACACCACTATAGTTATGCGTTTGTGCTGATGTTTGTAACACCCAAAAATATTGGTATACTGGCATTAAAGTATACCAATCTGCTCAGAATCACTTCCTGAGTCGATTAAGCTATATCCGTCTGTCTGTCTGTGTGTCCATGTAAACCTTGTGCGATGAAATTTGGAACGTGCGCTTCTTTTGGTCCAAGGACGAACGCTAGTGAAAATGGTTGCAATCGGTCCATTATTTCACCTAACCCCCATACTACCGGACCCCTCGAATAGGGCTTTTGACCTTATTATGTTAAATGATCTACTATCTCTATAAAAATTGGCAAAACTTAGTCTTATATAAGTCTTAATAACTATAGCGATTTTCATAAAGATTGGGCATTATTTGACCCTAGCCCCCCTACAAAGTCCTCCTCAGAAAATGACTTGAATGTCCCACTTATAAACACTAGTATCACGATGAAATTTGGCACAAATAAGTTATATAAACATTAATTCCGACAACAAATTTTATAAGGATCGGCCCAAGCCCCCATATAACCGGACCTTCCGATATTGGCCTTTTAGCTTATAACTACGTCAAATATACTACTATCTTCCCAAAAATTGGCACATCTAAGGTTGGTGTAATCCTAAAGAACACTGTAAATTGTCGTCATGATCGGGCATCATTTGACCCTAGCCCTCATACAAAGCCCCCTTCAGGAAATGATTTGAACGTCCGCAATTCATTTATAAACAGTAGTATCACGATGAAATTTGCCACAAATAAGTTTTATATAAACATAAATACCGACAATAAATTTTATCAGGATCGGACCAATTTTTACCATAGCCCGCATACAACCGGACCTACCGATTTGGGCCTTTTAGCTCATAACTACGATGAATATAATACTGTCTTTCCAAAAATTGGCACAACTAAGTTTGATATAATCATAAATAACACTGTCAATTTTCGCCATGATCGGGCCTCATTTAACCCTAGCCCCCATACAAAGCCCCCTTTAGAAAATGAGTTGAATGTCCAAAATTCACTTATAAATACTAGTATCACCATGAAATTTGGAACAAAAAAGTTTTTTATAAACATAAATCCCGACATTAATTTTATAAGGATCGGACCAAATTTTTCTCTAGCTCACATACAACCAGACCCCAACCGATTTGGGCCTTTTAGCTCATAACTACGTCAAATATACTACTATATTTCCAAAAATCAGTATAATTAAGTTTGATATTATAAATAACACTGTCGATTTTCGGGCCTCATTTGACCCTATCCCCTATACAAAGTCCCCTTCTGAAAATGACTTGAATGCCCACAACTCACTTATAAACACTAGTATCACGATGAATTTTGGCACAAATAAGTTTTATATAAACATAAATTTTATACGGATCGGCTCAACTTCTGCCCTAGCCACACAACCGGACCTTCCGATTTGGGCTTTTTATCTTTTAACTACGTCTAATATACCACTATTTATCTAAAAATCAGCATAATTAAGTTTTCTATAATTATAAATAACACTGTCGATTTTCGGGCCTCATTTGACCCTATCCCCTATACAAAGTCCCCTTCTGAAAATGACTTGAATGCCCACAACTCACTTATAAACACTAGTACCACGATGAAATTTGGCACAAATAAGTTTTATATAAACATAAATTTTATACGGATCGGCTCAACTTCTGCCCTAGCCACACAACCGGACCTTCCGATTTGGGCTTTTATCTTTTAACTACGTCTAATATACCACTATTTATCTAAAAATCAGCATAATTAAGTTTTCTATAATTATAAATAACAATGTCGATTTTCGTAATGATCGGGCCTCATACAAAGGCCCCTTCAGAAAATGACTTAAATGTCCACATGCCTCCTAGTCAGCATACAACCGTACATGAACAGACATTAATTAGAACCTATGTAAAATTCAGCATAAATGCTTTATAATTGAAAATTAATCACATTCAATATTCGCAATTGGTGTAGGGTATCATATGGTCGGCCACGTCCGACTATAGTTTATATTCTTTACGGTTTTTGATATTATTATTATTTTTTCTAGACAAATGCAGAAACAACAATAATAAAACGCTTTTGGGAATGTAACCTGTTTTCGTTGTCCAGATTTTTAGGCCTAAGCTAATTGTGAGATGACTAAATTTGGGAAATACTTTGCTTTGGTCATGTCAACACGCAGTAAGTGAAACTTATATATGTATATTTATAATTATATATTTCTATAATTAAGTTAATGTTTAATTTTTTAGCCGATAAGACTTTATACTTAACTTAATTGAAAAAAGTAACTACTCTTATAAGGTGAAAAAATTCATAGTTTATAGAAATTATCCTTATATATATTTAAACATCGAAACATTTCATCGTCCTTTTTAAAAAAAGTCGTTAACAAAAATATGGAACAAAAAATGGAAAATAAAATTAAAGAACAAAAGTTCGACTCACATTCTATTACTACATCTGTTGCTTCTTCTATTGTTACCTCTTTTAAAAATAAGACATTAAATCCATCTCCGTCGTCAATTTCAAAATTTACCACAAAATTGTCTTCTGCGAAAATCACAGTATCAACTAAAAATGTGGATGAAAAAACAAATAAGTCAACTCTAATTTCTAGTAATTCTCCGATTAAAGTACAAACATATTTACCTAAAATTAATAAAATACAAAAAGACAGATCGGCTGCAGAAAATGGTAAATACATACATGCGTACATTATGTTATATTACAATGAAATGATTCTCATTAATATAAGGCAATTTCATAAAATTTAGAAACTAAAATTATGATTTTAAACTTGTACATCTCCTATTTCGACGAAATTCGGTACATACATTTTTCACATGCATACGAAATTTTTAGTTCTCCAAAATATCCAAATTCGTTACGGTTTGGATTTAGTCGAGGTTAAAAATTCATATTTTTTAAGATTTTTTCAATAAGTATTAGATTTGACATGGTATATATTAGAGCATTCAATTATTACGGTTTTTGTCTTATTCGGTTTATTCGACAAATAATTATTTCAGATTTTAAATTGGCCGGTTAATAATCGGATAATTCAAAATTATTCGGTTAATCGAATAAAAGGAAAGTGAATGTTTTTTTAATAATATTATTTCTTTTCTACAATATTTTTCTTCCTATAACAAACAAAATTATAATTTTCCACTTCTTTATATTCAGTTCTATTAAAGTTTGTTAATTAAGTTTTTTCTCAAATATTACAAATTTTTTATTTTCATGTGAAATATAAAGAAATTAAGTTAATTTAATTTAATTTATGTTTTTGAGATTTATTAACTAGTTCCAGAATTCATACGTTCCAATGAACTAGTGTATAACTATGTAGCTGAAGAACTTATTAGAAATACTTTAGAAACATAACACTGTTCCCCAAAACTGGATGTAGAAGTAAAGGCGATGTCAATATTTTCAAGATTTCTTTTCAGTAATGTTTCTGCATGAACCCATTCTAGAAGTAGGTAAA
>NW_027052577.1:0-94967 GCF_958450345.1 Calliphora vicina
ATATATGCGGGTATATCGGACATTTTTCGAAAAATGTCCCAAAATTACCACAGTTTTTAATGACTTCATATAAATCGCAATTCTAAAGGCCCCTAAAGAGCTAGGAAGCTAATTTTTTTTATATGTGGATGGCATGAGATTATAGCTTTCTAACAAGGTATAACCTAAGTAGCTAGCATAAATAGTACCCGATATATATGCGGGTATATCGGACATTTTTCGAAAAATGTCCCAAAATTACCCCAGTTTTTAATGACTTCATATAAATCGCAATTCTAAAGGCCCCTAAAGAGCTAGGAAGCTAAATTTTTTTATATTTGGATGGCATGAGATTGTAACTTTCTAACAAGGTATAACTTAAGTAGCTAGCATAAATAGTACCCGATATATATGCGGGTATATCGGACATTTTTCGAAAAATGTCCCAAAATTACCCCAGTTTTTAACGACTTCATATAAATCGCAATTCTAAAGGCCCCTAAAGAGCTAGGAAGCTAATTTTTTTTATATTTGGATGGCATGAGATTGTAGCTTTCTAACAAGGTATAACTTAAGTAGCTAGCATAAATAGTACCCGATATATATGCGGGTATATCGGACATTTTTCGAAAAATGTCCCAAAATTACCACAGTTTTTAATGACTTCATATAAATCGCAATTCTAAAGGCCCCTAAAGAGCTAGGAAGCTAATTTATATTTGGATGGCATGAGATTGTAGCTTTCTAACAAGGTATAACTTAAGTAGCTAGCATAAATAGTACCCGATATATATGCGGGTATATCGGACATTTTTCGAAAAATGTCCCAAAATTACCCCAGTTTTTAACGACTTCATATAAATCGCAATTATATGAGATTATAGCTTTCTAGCAAAGTATTACTTAAGTAGCTAGCATAAATAGTACCCGATATATATGCGGGTATACCGGACATTTTTCGAAAAATGTCCCAAAATTACCCCAGTTTTTAACGACTTCATATAAATCGCAATTTTAAAAGGTCCTAAAGCAAAATTTTTTTATATTTGGATTGCATGAGATTGTAGCTTTCTAACAAGGTATAACTTAAGTAGCTAGCATAAATAGTACCCGATATATATGCGGGTATACCGGACATTTTTCGAAAAATGTCCCAAAATTACCCCAGTTTTTAATCACTTCATATAAATCGCAATTCTAAAGGCCCCTAAAGAGCTAGGAAGCTAAATTTTTTATATTTGGATGGCATGAGATTATAGCTTTCTAACAAAGTATAACTTAAGCAGCTAGCATAAATAGTACCCGATATATATGCGGGTATATCGGACATTTTTCGAAAAATTTTACAAAATTACCCCAGTTTTTAACGACTTCATATAAATCGCAATTTTAAAAGGCCCTAAAGAGCTAGAAAGCTAAATTTTTTTATATTTGGATGGCATGAGATTGTAGCTTTCTAACAAGGTATAACTTAAGTAGCTAGCATAAATAGTACCCGATATATATGCGGGTATACCGGACATTTTTCGAAAAATGTCTCAAAATTACCCCAGTTTTTAATGACTTCATATAAATCGCAATTCTAAAGGCCCCTAAAGAGCTAGGAAGCTAAATTTTTTTATATTTGGATGGCATGAGATTATAGCTTTCTAACAGAGTATAACTTAAGTAGCTAGCATAAATAGTACCCGATATATATGCGGGTATATCGGACATTTTTCGAAAAATTTTACAAAATTACCCGAGTTTTTAACGACTTCATATAAATCGCAATATTAAAAGGCCCTAAAGAGCTAGAAAGCTAAATTTTTTAATATTTAAATGGCATGAGATTCTAACAAGGTATAACTTAAGTAGCTAGCATAAATAGTACCCGATATATATGCGGGTATACCGGACATTTTTCGAAAAATGTCCCAAAATTACCCCAGTTTTTAACGACTTCATATAAATCGCAATTTTAAAAAGTCCTAAAGAGCTAGGAAGCTAAATTTTTTTATATTTGGATGGCATGAGATTGTAACTTTCTAACAAGGTATAACTTAAGTAGCTAGCATAAATAGTACCCGATATATATGCGGGTATATCGGACATTTTTCGAAAAATGTCCCAAAATTACCCCAGTTTTTAACGACTTCATATAAATCGCAATTCTAAAGGCCCCTAAAGAGCTAGGAAGCTAATTTTTTTTATATTTGGATGGCATGAGATTGTAGCTTTCTAACAAGGTATAACTTAAGTAGCTAGCATAAATAGTACCCGATATATATGCGGGTATATCGGACATTTTTCGAAAAATGTCCCAAAATTACCACAGTTTTTAATGACTTCATATAAATCGCAATTCTAAAGGCCCCTAAAGAGCTAGGAAGCTAATTTTTTTTATATTTGGATGGCATGAGATTGTAGCTTTCTAACAAGGTATAACTTAAGTAGCTAGCATAAATAGTACCCGATATATATGCGGGTATATCGGACATTTTTCGAAAAATGTCCCAAAATTACCCCAGTTTTTAACGACTTCATATAAATCGCAATTATATGAGTATATCGGACATATATGCGGGTATATCGGACATTTTTCGAAAAATGTCCCAAAATTACCCCAGTTTTTAATGACTTCATATAAATCGCAATTCTAAAGGCCCCTAAAGAGCTAGGAAGCTAAATTTTTTTATATATGGATGGCATGAGATTATAGCTTTCTAACAAAGTATAACTTAAGTAGCTAGCATAAATAGTACCCGATATATATGCGGGTATATCGGACATTTTTCGAAAAATGTCCCAAAATTACCCAGTTTTTAACGACTTCATATAAATCGCAATTTTAAAAGGCCCTAAAGAGCTAGAAAGCTAAATTTTTTTATATTTAAATGGCATGAGATTGTAGCTTTCTAACAAGGTATAACTTAAGCAGCTAGCATAAATAGTACCCGATATATATGCGGGTATATCGGACATTTTTTTATATTTGGATGGCATGAGATTGTAGCTTTCTAACAAGGTATAACTTAAGTAGCTAGCATAAATAGTACCCGATATATATGCGGGTATACCGGAAATTTTTCGAAAAATGTCCCAAAATTACCCAAGTTTTTAACGACTTCATATAAATCGCAATTTTAAAAGGTCCTAAAGAGCTAGGAAGCTAAATTTTTTTATATTTAGATGGCATGAGATTGTAGCTTTCTAACAAGGTATAACCTAAGTAGCTAGCATAAATAGTACCCGATATATATGCGGGTATATCGGACATTTTTCGAAAAATGTCCCAAAATTACCCCAGTTTTTAATGACTTCATATAAATCGCAATTCTAAAGGCCCCTAAAGAGCTAGGAAGCTAAATTTTTTTATATTTGGATGGCATGAGATTGTAACTTTCTAACAAGGTATAACTTAAGTAGCTAGCATAAATAGTACCCGATATATATGCGGGTATATCGGACATTTTTCGAAAAATGTCCCAAAATTACCCCAGTTTTTAACGACTTCATATAAATCGCAATTCTAAAGGCCCCTAAAGAGCTAGGAAGCTAATTTTTTTTATATTTGGATGGCATGAGATTGTAGCTTTCTAACAAGGTATAACTTAAGTAGCTAGCATAAATAGTACCCGATATATATGCGGGTATATCGGACATTTTTCGAAAAATGTCCCAAAATTACCACAGTTTTTAATGACTTCATATAAATCGCAATTCTAAAGGCCCCTAAAGAGCTAGGAAGCTAATTTATATTTGGATGGCATGAGATTGTAGCTTTCTAACAAGGTATAACTTAAGTAGCTAGCATAAATAGTACCCGATATATATGCGGGTATATCGGACATTTTTCGAAAAATGTCCCAAAATTACCCCAGTTTTTAACGACTTCATATAAATCGCAATTATATGAGATTATAGCTTTCTAGCAAAGTATTACTTAAGTAGCTAGCATAAATAGTACCCGATATATATGCGGGTATACCGGACATTTTTCGAAAAATGTCCCAAAATTACCCCAGTTTTTAACGACTTCATATAAATCGCAATTTTAAAAGGTCCTAAAGCTAAATTTTTTTATATTTGGATTGCATGAGATTGTAGCTTTCTAACAAGGTATAACTTAAGTAGCTAGCATAAATAGTACCCGATATATATGCGGGTATACCGGACATTTTTCGAAAAATGTCCCAAAATTACCCCAGTTTTTAATCACTTCATATAAATCGCAATTCTAAAGGCCCCTAAAGAGCTAGGAAGCTAAATTTTTTTATATTTGGATGGCATGAGATTATAGCTTTCTAACAAAGTATAACTTAAGCAGCTAGCATAAATAGTACCCGATATATATGCGGGTATATCGGACATTTTTCGAAAAATTTTACAAAATTACCCCAGTTTTTAACGACTTCATATAAATCGCAATTTTAAAAGGCCCTAAAGAGCTAGAAAGCTAAATTTTTTTATATTTGGATGGCATGAGATTGTAGCTTTCTAACAAGGTATAACTTAAGTAGCTAGCATAAATAGTACCCGATATATATGCGGGTATACCGGACATTTTTCGAAAAATGTCTCAAAATTACCCCAGTTTTTAATGACTTCATATAAATCGCAATTCTAAAGGCCCCTAAAGAGCTAGGAAGCTGAATTTTTTTATATTTGGATGGCATGAGATTATAGCTTTCTAACAGAGTATAACTTAAGTAGCTAGCATAAATAGTACCCGATATATATGCGGGTATATCGGACATTTTTCGAAAAATTTTACAAAATTACCCGAGTTTTTAACGACTTCATATAAATCGCAATATTAAAAGGCCCTAAAGAGCTAGAAAGCTAAATTTTTTAATATTTAAATGGCATGAGATTCTAACAAGGTATAACTTAAGTAGCTAGCATAAATAGTACCCGATATATATGCGGGTATATCGGACATTTTTCGAAAAATGTCCCAAAATTACCCCAGTTTTTAACGACTTCATATAAATCGCAATTTTAAAAAGTCCTAAAGAGCTAGGAAGCTAAATTTTTTTATATTTGGATGGCATGAGATTGTAACTTTCTAACAAGGTATAACTTAAGTAGCTAGCATAAATAGTACCCGATATATATGCGGGTATATCGGACATTTTTCGAAAAATGTCCCAAAATTACCCCAGTTTTTAACGACTTCATATAAATCGCAATTCTAAAGGCCCCTAAAGAGCTAGGAAGCTAATTTTTTTTATATTTGGATGGCATGAGATTGTAGCTTTCTAACAAGGTATAACTTAAGTAGCTAGCATAAATAGTACCCGATATATATGCGGGTATATCGGACATTTTTCGAAAAATGTCCCAAAATTACCACAGTTTTTAATGACTTCATATAAATCGCAATTCTAAAGGC
The DNA here is from genome assembly GCF_958450345.1 of Calliphora vicina. NCBI lineage: Eukaryota > Metazoa > Arthropoda > Insecta > Diptera > Calliphoridae > Calliphora > Calliphora vicina. The sequence continues at coordinate 5,357 of NW_027052577.1, forward strand.
CCCTAAAGAGCTAGGAAGCTAATTTTTTTTATATTTGGATGGCATGAGATTGTAGCTTTCTAACAAGGTATAACTTAAGTAGCTAGCATAAATAGTACCCGATATATATGCGGGTATATCGGACATTTTTCGAAAAATGTCCCAAAATTACCCCAGTTTTTAACGACTTCATATAAATCGCAATTATATGAGATTATAGCTTTCTAGCAAAGTATTACTTAAGTAGCTAGCATAAATAGTACCCGATATATATGCGGGTATACCGGACATTTTTCGAAAAATGTCCCAAAATTACCCCAGTTTTTAACGACTTCATATAAATCGCAATTTTAAAAGGTCCTAAAGCTAAATTTTTTTATATTTGGATTGCATGAGATTGTAGCTTTCTAACAAGGTATAACTTAAGTAGCTAGCATAAATAGTACCCGATATATATGCGGGTATACCGGACATTTTTCGAAAAATGTCCCAAAATTACCCCAGTTTTTAATCACTTCATATAAATCGCAATTCTAAAGGCCCCTAAAGAGCTAGGAAGCTAAATTTTTTTATATTTGGATGGCATGAGATTATAGCTTTCTAACAAAGTATAACTTAAGTAGCTAGCATAAATAGTACCCGATATATATGCGGGTATATCGGACATTTTTCGAAAAATTTTACAAAATTACCCCAGTTTTTAACGACTTCATATAAATCGCAATTTTAAAAGGCCCTAAAGAGCTAGAAAGCTAAATTTTTTTATATTTGGATGGCATGAGATTGTAGCTTTCTAACAAGGTATAACTTAAGTAGCTAGCATAAATAGTACCCGATATATATGCGGGTATATCGGACATTTTTCGAAAAATGTCCCAAAATTACCCCAGTTTTTAACGACTTCATATAAATCGCAATTCTAAAGGCCCCTAAAGAGCTAGGAAGCTAAATTTTTGTATATTTGGATGGCATGAGATTGTAGCTTTCTAACAAGGTATAACTTAAGTAGCTAGCATAAATAGTACCCGATATATATGCGGGTATACCGGACATTTTTCGAAAAATGTCTCAAAATTACCCCAGTTTTTAATGACTTCATATAAATCGCAATTCTAAAGGCCCCTAAAGAGCTAGGAAGCTAAATTTTTTTATATTTGGATGGCATGAGATTATAGCTTTCTAACAGAGTATAACTTAAGTAGCTAGCATAAATAGTACCCGATATATATGCGGGTATATCGGACATTTTTCGAAAAATTTTACAAAATTACCCCAGTTTTTAACGACTTCATATAAATCGCAATATTAAAAGGCCCTAAAGAGCTAGAAAGCTAAATTTTTTAATATTTAAATGGCATGAGATTCTAACAAGGTATAACTTAAGTAGCTAGCATAAATAGTACCCGATATATATGCGGGTATATCGGACATTTTTCGAAAAATGTCCCAAAATTACCCCAGTTTTTAACGACTTCATATAAATCGCAATTTTAAAAAGTCCTAAAGAGCTAGGAAGCTAAATTTTTTTATATTTGGATGGCATGAGATTATAGCTTTCTAACAAAGTATAACTTAAGTAGCTAGCATAAATAGTACCCGATATATATGCGGGTATACCGGACATTTTTCGAAAAATGTCCCAAAATTACCCAGTTTTTAACGACTTCATATAAATCGCAATTTTAAAAGGCCCTAAAGAGCTAGGAAGCTACATCTTTTTATATATGGATGGCATGAGATTATAGCTTTCTAACAAAGTATAACTTAAGTAGCTAGCATAAATAGTACCCGATATATATGCGGGTATATCGGACATTTTTTTATATTTGGATGGCATGAGATTGTAGCTTTCTAACAAGGTATAACTTAAGTAGCTAGCATAAATAGTACCCGATATATATGCGGGTATATCGGACATTTTTCGAAAAATGTCCCAAAATTACCCCAGTTTTTAACGACTTCATATAAATCGCAATTTTAAAAGGTCCTAAAGAGCTAGGTATAACTTAAGTAGCTAGCATAAATAGTACCCGATATATATGCGGGTATATCGGACATTTTTCGAAAAATTTTACAAAATTACCCCAGTTTTTAACGACTTCATATAAATCGCAATTTTAAAAGGCCCTAAAGAGCTAGAAAGCTAAATTTTTTAATATTTAAATGGCATGAGATTATAACTTAAGTAGCTAGCATAAATAGTACCCGATATATATACGGGTATATCGGACATTTTTCGAAAAATGTCCCAAAATTACCCCAGTTTTTAACGACTTCATATAAATCGCAATTTTAAAAGGCCCTAAAGAGCTAGAAAGCTAAATTTTTTATATATGGATGGCATGAGTTTATAGCTTTCTAACAAAGTATAACTTAAGTAGCTAGCATAAATAGTACCCGATATATATGCGGGTATATCGGACATTTTTCGAAAAATGTTACAAAATTACCCCAGTTTTTAACGACTTCATATAAATTGCAATTTTAAAAGGCCCTAGAAGAGCTAGAAAGCTAAATTTTTTATATTTAAATGGCATGAGATTGTAGCTTTCTAACAAGGTATAACTTAAGTAGCTAGCATAAATAGTACCCGATATATATGCGGGTATATCGGACATTTTTCGAAAAATGTCCCAAAATTACCCCAGTTTTTAACGACTTCATATAAATCGCAATTCTAAAAGCCCCTAAAGAGCTAGGAAGCTAAATTTTTTTATATTTGGATGGCATGAGATTATAGCTTTCTAACAAAGATTATAGCTTTCTAACAAAGTATAACTTAAGTAGCTAGCATAAATAGTACCCGATATATATGCGGGTATATCGGACATTTTTCGAAAAATTTTACAAAATTACCCCAGTTTTTAACGACTTCATATAAATCGCAATTTTAAAAGGCCCTAAAGAGCTAGAAAGCTAAATTTTTTAATATTTAAATGGCATGAGATTCTAACAAGGTATAACTTAAGTAGCTAGCATAAATTGTAACGATTCTATGATTGGGTGTTTTATTTTGGGAACGGTGCTACCTAATATATCGGCCGTGCTCGTCGGTGGGGTGGATGATTTGTTCCCAAATAATTATAATTTAAAAGCTATTTGAATCAATTACACAGACTTTACTTTAGGTAGCAAATCTATATAATTTAATGAATTCACAATGTAAAATAGAAGTGGTAAATGATTGAAGTGTAGCCTAAGATGGAACTTGCTACACTGTGCCTAAGCCCTCCCTCCATGCTGACAAAAATCAGTATTGGCTGTCAGCCCAATAAAAAAATAATAAAAAAAAACTAACTTAATCTATCTTTTATACCCCATACCATTAACTTCACTTTTCGTAAATTAAAAAAAATTTCAAAATTTCATGATTAAATCATTATAATATGAATTTGAAATTTATTAATATTTAAAATAATATGTGTTATTTTTAATATTTATTATACTAAATTATAATTATAAAAAAAATAAGAAAAGGTCACGATAAGTTAAATAATATTTTATATTATTGAAATATTTAAGATGTCAAAATTCATGACATGTAACAACTATATGTTAAAATATTAAAATGTGTTTGGTCGTCTTTTTGAATGTGTAGTATTTAAAATAAATTCAAAATGAACAATATTGAATTATAACAAACAAATTAAAGAATGTGGCAACCCTTGTTGCAATTTATAATTGGATAAAAAAAATTGAGTGAATTTAGTTGTTCATTTTATATTATTTTGTATTATTATTTATGTACTATAATTAATTGTGAGTGTTTTTTTTTAATATGATTGATAAATATAATAACCAAAAGGAAATAACAACACACTTACATTTGTTTAAGTCCAACGAAGTCAGCAGGCGCCGGATGACAGTAGACGTTTGCGAATATTATTTAAATTTGCTCAATCACAATTAATATAAGAGAGTTTGAATTAAGTTTGTATGTATGTGTGTATGTATATGAGTGTGGGTTGTGGATTGTGTATTAAATGAATAGTTAAATTTTCATCTAATACAGTTTCCACATTATTGTATATGAGTTGTTTATGTTTCAAATAGTAGTGTTAAATATTTAATTTAGTGTAGTATAGTTTTAGGATATTTTCAAATTTTAATAAAAGTTATCTTAGGTGACCATATAAATTTTAACAATTCAAATTTAAAACAAAAATGATAATTTACAACACAATTTAACAAAAAAAATAAGATTTTAGAAAATTAGAATTTTAGGAATATTATAAACTAATGAAATCAAAAATTTAGAATTTATGAGCAAAAATTTAGAATTTTGAGTTTAATTTGATAGATTTAAGCTATATGTATTTAAAATTTCCGTTTAACTGAATATGAATATGTAACCGAAAATTATTATTTGATACCAAATGTTTGTGTTGTGAATAATTTATATTCACGTTTGTTTAAAAATATGGACCTGGTCACCTTAACAGACAATTGTATTCGTATATGAGAAGATATAATATATTTATTGTTCAATGGTTTTTTCACTTCTTCTATCGTTGAAACTTCGGATCAAAATGATCTTATATGAACGGGTTCACAATGTTAATGTTGAATCACTTGAATCACACAAACACAGAATTGAATTTTCAAATAATTGAATGTTGAATCTTTTGATATTGTTCCAAAGCTCACGATTTAAAGATATGGTCAGCTTTAACACCAAATGTCTTAAATTGCACTATATTCAAAAAATAAAATTACCATTTTACAATAAAATCTAGCAAATAACTGAAATAATGACCTCACCTTAATTAGAAAAAAATTCTAAAGCGAAATTTTTAGCTTCAATTATTTTTGTGACCGACACAGTTTAAAGAAAAATTTCAAATTATGAAAAATTTTATATTTTTAGACAAATGAAAAGCAAAGGTAACTCAACAAAACATAAAAAAAATTAAAAAAAACTAAAATCAATTGAAGTAATTTGGTTCAAACAGTAGAATTTTAATACAGCCAAAGAAAAATTTAGTAAAACCTAATGCAAATGTTTAATCATTAAACAAAATAATAAAAAAATAATAAATTTCAACGAAGTCACCCTCACAAAACAGATGAAATGCAAAGCTCGCTGCAGAATTTCATCTGAAAAAGGTGTCAATCTTGTATTTCAGAATTTTGTAATTGCAAGAAAACTCATATCCATATATCTTTTATATGGTATATTCCAGTATAGTCGCCATCAACATCCTCGAGTTCATAGTTCACGTTGCCAATTCGCCTTTTCACAATAGCCTTTACACCCGTAGGTGCAAGTTTAGCATTAAAATTATTCGCTAATGAACTTTGGGTGAAATTTCGACGTATCACAGTTTGACCAACATTTAACTCACGTTGTCGGGATCTTAAATTGTAGGTTTTTACATTCTTGTCATAAGCCTCCTTAATTTTCTTCCGGATGGAGTCACGTAATAGTGTAAAGTTGTCTTGTCTTTCCAATTCTGTATCCGTTTCCGATAGAAGTTTTAAGTTGCGCAAAATTTGGTAGTCTTGCCCATGCGTTATCATTGTTTGTCCGAACAAAAGTTCGTAAGGAGTTCGGCCTGTTGTTTGATGAATGCTACTGCGGATTGCACAATTAACACTTGGTAAGTATTCATCCCATTTGCGTTGATCATTTCGTACATATGATCGCAATGCCTCGTTTATAGATCGATTAACCCTCTCACTGGCATTCGATTGAGGACTGTGAACAGCGGTGAACTGATGTGTAATACCAAATTTGTCAACTAACTTCTTAAAATCGGTAGATTTAAATTGACTTCCATTGTCAGAAATAATTATTTCAGGAACACCAAAACAAGTGAATATTTCGTTCCTGAGATATTCAATAATAGGCTTTGTTATAAATTTCTTCAATGGTTTTAAAAATGTAAATTTCGTAAAATGGTCCAAGATTATTAAAATTCCTATGTTGCCATTCCTTGTACGTGGGAAAGGTCCAATTAGATCAATATATAGACGTTGGAATGGTCTTTCTGTATCTATCATTTGACCCATAGGTGGTTTGAGTGCGTTGGTTGGTGCTTTAGAAGTTTTGCATAAAGAACAATTCATAACATATTCTTTTACATCAGTGACTAATTTTGGCCAGTAGAAAAATTTTCGAACACGATGTACAGTTTTGGCAATGCCTCCATGAGCTGCATTTGGTACGTCATGTAATGCAAAAATCACTTCTTTACGAAGTTCTTCTGGTACATAAACTTTCCAACTATCCGATTCGTCAATGTTTCCTGATGTGAAATTAGTCCTCTTGTAGATAAATTTGTCAACCACTTTATAATCGATTAGTTCAGATTTTGAAAATTCGTTTCTCAACCGTGTATAATCAGGAGAGTCAAAGGCTTTGGAATTTAAATCAATAGACGGCAATGTTTGTATCTCAATTTCGGCTACAGTTGTGTCATCATCAAAGGCGCGCGACAAGGCATCTGGCACAACATTATCCTTACCTTTTCGATGTTCTATGGTAAAGTCGAATCCTTGTAATTTCAGTGCCCATCTGGCCAATCGTCCGGATAGATCCTTCTGTCTCATAAGCCATTTGAGACTGGCGTGGTCGGTGATAACTTTGAATTCATGGCCTTCAATATACGCTCTAAATTTTCTAATAGCTAAAATTACCGCCAAACACTCCAGTTCCGTAATTGAATAATTTCTCTGAGCTTTGTTCAACTTTTGTGACATGAATGCTATTGGCCTTTCGATTCCATTGTCGTCTAATTGGGCTAAAACTGCGCCTATACCTACAGTACTGGCATCACATTGGACTATAAATGGCTTGTTAAAGTTCGCGTGTACCAATATGGGTGCTGTAGTCAACTTCTCCTTAATGGTTTCGAAGGACTTTTGGGCATCATTCGTCCATACAAAAGTTTTCTTTTTCGATAACAATTCTGTCATAGGAAATGTTACAGTGGCGTAATCATCGATATATCGACGGTACCAACCGGCCATACCGAGAAACTGGCGGAGTTGTCGAACTGTTTTTGGCACCGGAAATTGAGAAATGGCATTAACTTTTCCGGGATCAACTTTCAATGATCCTTCCCCAACAACATAACCCAGGTACTGGACTTGACGAAGACAAAAACTGCTTTTCTTAACGTTTATTGTTAAATTTGCTCTTCGAAGTTGTGCAGCCACCTCATGCAAATGTTTTAGATGTCCTTCAAAGTCTTCCGAAATTATTAGTAGGTCATCAAGATAAACGAAAACGTTTGTTTTTAAATTAAACGGAATGACCTGGTCCATCAGTCTACACATTGTTTGTGGTGCGTTACACAATCCAAACGGCATCCTTGTAAATTGGTACAAAGGCCGATTAGGGATTGTGAACGCTGTTTTAGGTCTCGAGGCTTCATCCAATTTAATCTGCCAAAATGCATCTTTCAAATCCACCTTGGAAATATAATAAATTGGAGGAAGTCTCGAAATAAGTCCGTCTATGTTTGGAATCGGGTATGCATCTTTTGTCGTCACGGAATTCAATTTTCGACTGTCCAAACAAAAACGTACCTTACCAGGCTTTACAATTAATACACCAGGAGATGACCAAGGTGATGTAGAGCACTCTTCGATTACACCTAACTTCAACATCCGATCTATTTCGCCACATAACAGTTTTTCACGCGCTGGTGATATAGGGTAATATCTCTGTTTAATCGGGGTTGCGTTGCCAGAATCGATATTATGCTCCAACAAGGTGGTACATCCTAGACCATCGCGTTCGGAGTTAGGAAAACAATCAATTACTTTCTGTAATTGTTGTTTCTGCGTCAATGTTAATGGAATTTTGTTCGGATCCTCATCAGTAACAATTTCATTTACGGATTTCATTGTGACAATTTGGATTCCATACTTTTCCCAGAAGTTTATGCCACAAATAATATTTTGGGTAATTGATGGAATCAAAAGGAACTCAACTGATTCATTTTGGCCATTATATCCTATATAAAGAATTACAGTTCCGGTACAATGCTGACTTTGACCGTCGGCGGTCTTGACATTACCGAAAGAATGTTTATAATTTTCAAATTCAACTATTTCAGAACATAATTCTCCCCCAATAACGTTGACATTAGCGCCACTATCAAGCAAAGCAAAATAATTTCTATCTCGAATCTTCAAACTAATGTAAGGTCTATTATCATTTTCCTTATTTACCAAAGAAGATATGATATGTTTTCTGAAATTGTTTCTCCTCTTATAAAATTCACGTAATCTTTTTAACGACCTGCTGGTTTTTTGTTCAGTATTAGGTTCATTAAAAATTCTATCTCGAATGCGATTATATTCCTCCAAGCGAATGTGGTATGGTCGCTGCAAAGGATGAACCAATGATTCGTCCTTTTTCACAGTAAATGGAATATTGTCTTTTCTAGTTTGGTTTGTCATGTCAGGGATATTGGACTTAGCAGGTGGATTATCATTTTCAGGTACAGTATTCGATGGAATAGAATTTAGTAATTTTGTTTCGGATGCCCGTCCTTCTTCGTACGGACATCCCTCAAGCCGTTTCCCCGCTTTTGACAACACTTGGGACATTTAGGTTTAAAAATATTTTTCGCCCCACAACCGTAACAAAATATAGTCCGAGGTTCTAGGCAGTCTATGAAACTATGCCCAACTTGGTCACAATTCCAACACTTACTATTTCCTATCATCAAACAAATTTCAGTACCATCTTCTTCCAAAGATCCATCTTTATCAATGTGTTGCTCATCTACAATGACCTCTGAAATCTGAGTCTTATTATAACCACGTTTATTTAAATTTGTAATTGACATATCCTTAATAAATTTCTCGTGTCTTCGAACTGCACGTCTTAAATGGGAAACTCGAGTGATATCTAAATGTAGAATTTCGTGTCTAACCTCCGATCTCAAATTACGTTGTATGGTCTCGCACAATTCATATTCTGATAAAGGTGTTCGAAGCTTATCACAAAGAACCATAATTGCTTCATAAAACTCATCAAAGGTCTCATTGTGTCTCTGTTTTCTTCTTAAGATGTCATCCCTAATATCAAAATCAGTTATGTCATCTTTATATTGTCGTTTCATTGCGTCACATAATTCATCCCAGTCCATGTCAACACAGCTACGATGAAATCGCCAATACCACTTCAAGGCTTTGTCTTCGAAAAGAATATGAGCGTGTTCACAAAGTAGATCAAAATCACCTATAAGACTGGCATTCGTGAGTGTATTGATCCTATAGATGAATTCGTCCACTGTAATTTCCGAAGAATCACCAGTGAAACGAACTTTCCAATTGCGGATTATATTCAAAACCCTTTCTGAATTCCTATCAAAATTTCTGGCCATATATCTAATTTCAGGATTTCGTCTGTTATCATGGCCTCTAACTGTTTCGCTTCGATCATCCCTATTCTCGCGTTCATTGCGGTTCGGAGATATTTGTTCGGTGCGCTCTTGTCTATCCTGTACAACTGGTCTTTGATTGGCTAAAGATAAATCCCTGAAACTTTCTGCAATCATGTTGGCTACTTCATTTCTAAATTCCCTTAAAGAATTACCAACTATGCGATGAATATTATCATCCATGTTTTCCTGTTCAGCTTCCCTACGCGCTTGCAAACGAGTCACAGGTCTTCTAATAGGATTAGCAGGTATTTGTGCATCACCACCAGCTTCCTGGTCTATGGCAATATCTTGTTCTATCTGATATGGTATATCTCCGGTACTACGAACCAGAGGCATTTTCCTTTTCGTTAATCGATTAAGGAAATTTATGTCAAAAATTAGGTAAAGTCAAGGTTATCTAAGTATCAAAATCTTTTACAATAAATAAAATTCTATCAAAAAAATCGATATCAAGAATCAGTATACATAATTACTACTCAGTGAAGTCCTTAGGTAGGAGTATAGAGGGAAAAAGAAACTAAATAAAAATAAACAAACTTAAAAGGTACAAAGAAAAATCAAAAGGAATAACTAAATCTGAAACTAACAAAAAAAAATCAAGTTAAATGAATCATCAAATACCACAACTAAGAAGAAAATAATAAAGAGATATAGAATAACTCATAACTGCTGGTAACCTTCGACTAAAGTCAAAGAGTGTTAAGTCCAAAACAAAAATAAGTTATATAATGAAAGTTAGGGATTGATTATCCGTTAAAGGAAAGTAATCGATTCTAAAATCAGTTACTTTAAGTCCTCATATCCGGAAAAATCAAACTAGGAAAATTAATTTTGGTGGAGAAAGAGAGTGAATCAAAAAAAAAAAATAATTGGAAAGAAATAGAAACAGAATAAGTAGAACGAAAGAGTCAAACGAGTATTGAACCGATAACTACCAGAACAACTTCTCAAGTTCGAACCCAAGCCCTGATAAACTTCAGGCTCATTAAATATCAGACCGGGAATTGTTGATCATAAATACAATTAACAATTGGTCCACGGTGACAAATAATGAAAACAAAAAGTCAAATAAAATTTAAAATATAATAGAAAAAGTATACACTGTAAATCATTACCCACAAAAGGATTCAGAGCCCTCAGCTTCTAGATGAAATTGCACATGAAAAATTTAAAATTACTGCGATAACTGAGGCCCCACGTTGGGCGCCAAAAATCTCTGTAACGATTCTATGATTGGGTGTTTTATTTTGGGAACGGTGCTACCTAATATATCGGCCGTGCTCGTCGGTGGGGTGGATGATTTGTTCCCAAATAATTATAATTTAAAAGCTATTTGAATCAATTACACAGACTTTACTTTAGGTAGCAAATCTATATAATTTAATGAATTCACAATGTAAAATAGAAGTGGTAAATGATTGAAGTGTAGCCTAAGATGGAACTTGCTACACTGTGCCTAAGCCCTCCCTCCATGCTGACAAAAATCAGTATTGGCTGTCAGCCCAATAAAAAAATAATAAAAAAAAACTAACTTAATCTATCTTTTATACCCCATACCATTAACTTCACTTTTCGTAAATTAAAAAAAATTTCAAAATTTCATGATTAAATCATTATAATATGAATTTGAAATTTATTAATATTTAAAATAATATGTGTTATTTTTAATATTTATTATACTAAATTATAATTATAAAAAAAATAAGAAAAGGTCACGATAAGTTAAATAATATTTTATATTATTGAAATATTTAAGATGTCAAAATTCATGACATGTAACAACTATATGTTAAAATATTAAAATGTGTTTGGTCGTCTTTTTGAATGTGTAGTATTTAAAATAAATTCAAAATGAACAATATTGAATTATAACAAACAAATTAAAGAATGTGGCAACCCTTGTTGCAATTTATAATTGGATAAAAAAAATTGAGTGAATTTAGTTGTTCATTTTATATTATTTTGTATTATTATTTATGTACTATAATTAATTGTGAGTGTTTTTTTTTAATATGGTTGATAAATATAATAACCAAAAGGAAATAACAACACACTTACATTTGTTTAAGTCCAACGAAGTCAGCAGGCGCCGGATGACAGTAGACGTTTGCGAATATTATTTAAATTTGCTCAATCACAATTAATATAAGAGAGTTTGAATTAAGTTTGTATGTATGTGTGTATGTATATGAGTGTGGGTTGTGGATTGTGTATTAAATGAATAGTTAAATTTTCATCTAATACAGTTTCCACATTATTGTATATGAGTTGTTTATGTTTCAAATAGTAGTGTTAAATATTTAATTTAGTGTAGTATAGTTTTAGGATATTTTCAAATTTTAATAAAAGTTATCTTAGGTGACCATATAAATTTTAACAATTCAAATTTAAAACAAAAATGATAATTTACAACACAATTTAACAAAAAAAATAAGATTTTAGAAAATTAGAATTTTAGGAATATTATAAACTAATGAAATCAAAAATTTAGAATTTATGAGCAAAAATTTAGAATTTTGAGTTTAATTTGATAGATTTAAGCTATATGTATTTAAAATTTCCGTTTAACTGAATATGAATATGTAACCGAAAATTATTATTTGATACCAAATGTTTGTGTTGTGAATAATTTATATTCACGTTTGTTTAAAAATATGGACCTGGTCACCTTAACAGACAATTGTATTCGTATATGAGAAGATATAATATATTTATTGTTCAATGGTTTTTTCACTTCTTCTATCGTTGAAACTTCGGATCAAAATGATCTTATATGAACGGGTTCACAATGTTAATGTTGAATCACTTGAATCACACAAACACAGAATTGAATTTTCAAATAATTGAATGTTGAATCTTTTGATATTGTTCCAAAGCTCACGATTTAAAGATATGGTCAGCTTTAACACCAAATGTCTTAAATTGCACTATATTCAAAAAATAAAATTACCATTTTACAATAAAATCTAGCAAATAACTGAAATAATGACCTCACCTTAATTAGAAAAAAATTCTAAAGCGAAATTTTTAGCTTCAATTATTTTTGTGACCGACACAGTTTAAAGAAAAATTTCAAATTATGAAAAATTTTATATTTTTAGACAAATGAAAAGCAAAGGTAACTCAACAAAACATAAAAAAAATTAAAAAAAACTAAAATCAATTGAAGTAATTTGGTTCAAACAGTAGAATTTTAATACAGCCAAAGAAAAATTTAGTAAAACCTAATGCAAATGTTTAATCATTAAACAAAATAATAAAAAAATAATAAATTTCAACGAAGTCACCCTCACAAAACAGATGAAATGCAAAGCTCGCTGCAGAATTTCATCTGAAAAAGGTGTCAATCTTGTATTTCAGAATTTTGTAATTGCAAGAAAACTCATATCCATATATCTTTTATATGGTATATTCCAGTATAGTCGCCATCAACATCCTCGAGTTCATAGTTCACGTTGCCAATTCGCCTTTTCACAATAGCCTTTACACCCGTAGGTGCAAGTTTAGCATTAAAATTATTCGCTAATGAACTTTGGGTGAAATTTCGACGTATCACAGTTTGACCAACATTTAACTCACGTTGTCGGGATCTTAAATTGTAGGTTTTTACATTCTTGTCATAAGCCTCCTTAATTTTCTTCCGGATGGAGTCACGTAATAGTGTAAAGTTGTCTTGTCTTTCCAATTCTGTATCCGTTTCCGATAGAAGTTTTAAGTTGCGCAAAATTTGGTAGTCTTGCCCATGCGTTATCATTGTTTGTCCGAACAAAAGTTCGTAAGGAGTTCGGCCTGTTGTTTGATGAATGCTACTGCGGATTGCACAATTAACACTTGGTAAGTATTCATCCCATTTGCGTTGATCATTTCGTACATATGATCGCAATGCCTCGTTTATAGATCGATTAACCCTCTCACTGGCATTCGATTGAGGACTGTGAACAGCGGTGAACTGATGTGTAATACCAAATTTGTCAACTAACTTCTTAAAATCGGTAGATTTAAATTGACTTCCATTGTCAGAAATAATTATTTCAGGAACACCAAAACAAGTGAATATTTCGTTCCTGAGATATTCAATAATAGGCTTTGTTATAAATTTCTTCAATGGTTTTAAAAATGTAAATTTCGTAAAATGGTCCAAGATTATTAAAATTCCTATGTTGCCATTCCTTGTACGTGGGAAAGGTCCAATTAGATCAATATATAGACGTTGGAATGGTCTTTCTGTATCTATCATTTGACCCATAGGTGGTTTGAGTGCGTTGGTTGGTGCTTTAGAAGTTTTGCATAAAGAACAATTCATAACATATTCTTTTACATCAGTGACTAATTTTGGCCAGTAGAAAAATTTTCGAACACGATGTACAGTTTTGGCAATGCCACCATGAGCTGCATTTGGTACGTCATGTAATGCAAAAATCACTTCTTTACGAAGTTCTTCTGGTACATAAACTTTCCAACTATCCGATTCGTCAATGTTTCCTGATGTGAAATTAGTCCTCTTGTAGATAAATTTGTCAACCACTTTATAATCGATTAGTTCAGATTTTGAAAATTCGTTTCTCAACCGTGTATAATCAGGAGAGTCAAAGGCTTTGGAATTTAAATCAATAGACGGCAATGTTTGTATCTCAATTTCGGCTACAGTTGTGTCATCATCAAAGGCGCGCGACAAGGCATCTGGCACAACATTATCCTTACCTTTTCGATGTTCTATGGTAAAGTCGAATCCTTGTAATTTCAGTGCCCATCTGGCCAATCGTCCGGATAGATCCTTCTGTCTCATAAGCCATTTGAGACTGGCGTGGTCGGTGATAACTTTGAATTCATGGCCTTCAATATACGCTCTAAATTTTCTAATAGCTAAAATTACCGCCAAACACTCCAGTTCCGTAATTGAATAATTTCTCTGAGCTTTGTTCAACTTTTGTGACATGAATGCTATTGGCCTTTCGATTCCATTGTCGTCTAATTGGGCTAAAACTGCGCCTATACCTACAGTACTGGCATCACATTGGACTATAAATGGCTTGTTAAAGTTCGCGTGTACCAATATGGGTGCTGTAGTCAACTTCTCCTTAATGGTTTCGAAGGACTTTTGGGCATCATTCGTCCATACAAAAGTTTTCTTTTTCGATAACAATTCTGTCATAGGAAATGTTACAGTGGCGTAATCATCGATATATCGACGGTACCAACCGGCCATACCGAGAAACTGGCGGAGTTGTCGAACTGTTTTTGGCACCGGAAATTGAGAAATGGCATTAACTTTTCCGGGATCAACTTTCAATGATCCTTCCCCAACAACATAACCCAGGTACTGGACTTGACGAAGACAAAAACTGCTTTTCTTAACGTTTATTGTTAAATTTGCTCTTCGAAGTTGTGCAGCCACCTCATGCAAATGTTTTAGATGTCCTTCAAAGTCTTCCGAAATTATTAGTAGGTCATCAAGATAAACGAAAACGTTTGTTTTTAAATTAAACGGAATGACCTGGTCCATCAGTCTACACATTGTTTGTGGTGCGTTACACAATCCAAACGGCATCCTTGTAAATTGGTACAAAGGCCGATTAGGGATTGTGAACGCTGTTTTAGGTCTCGAGGCTTCATCCAATTTAATCTGCCAAAATGCATCTTTCAAATCCACCTTGGAAATATAATAAATTGGAGGAAGTCTCGAAATAAGTCCGTCTATGTTTGGAATCGGGTATGCATCTTTTGTCGTCACGGAATTCAATTTTCGACTGTCCAAACAAAAACGTACCTTACCAGGCTTTACAATTAATACACCAGGAGATGACCAAGGTGATGTAGAGCACTCTTCGATTACACCTAACTTCAACATCCGATCTATTTCGCCACATAACAGTTTTTCACGCGCTGGTGATATAGGGTAATATCTCTGTTTAATCGGGGTTGCGTTGCCAGAATCGATATTATGCTCCAACAAGGTGGTACATCCTAGACCATCGCGTTCGGAGTTAGGAAAACAATCAATTACTTTCTGTAATTGTTGTTTCTGCGTCAATGTTAATGGAATTTTGTTCGGATCCTCATCAGTAACAATTTCATTTACGGATTTCATTGTGACAATTTGGATTCCATACTTTTCCCAGAAGTTTATGCCACAAATAATATTTTGGGTAATTGATGGAATCAAAAGGAACTCAACTGATTCATTTTGGCCATTATATCCTATATAAAGAATTACAGTTCCGGTACAATGCTGACTTTGACCGTCGGCGGTCTTGACATTACCGAAAGAATGTTTATAATTTTCAAATTCAACTATTTCAGAACATAATTCTCCCCCAATAACGTTGACATTAGCGCCACTATCAAGCAAAGCAAAATAATTTCTATCTCGAATCTTCAAACTAATGTAAGGTCTATTATCATTTTCCTTATTTACCAAAGAAGATATGATATGTTTTCTGAAATTGTTTCTCCTCTTATAAAATTCACGTAATCTTTTTAACGACCTGCTGGTTTTTTGTTCAGTATTAGGTTCATTAAAAATTCTATCTCGAATGCGATTATATTCCTCCAAGCGAATGTGGTATGGTCGCTGCAAAGGATGAACCAATGATTCGTCCTTTTTCACAGTAAATGGAATATTGTCTTTTCTAGTTTGGTTTGTCATGTCAGGGATATTGGACTTAGCAGGTGGATTATCATTTTCAGGTACAGTATTCGATGGAATAGAATTTAGTAATTTTGTTTCGGATGCCCGTCCTTCTTCGTACGGACATCCCTCAAGCCGTTTCCCCGCTTTTGACAACACTTGGGACATTTAGGTTTAAAAATATTTTTCGCCCCACAACCGTAACAAAATATAGTCCGAGGTTCTAGGCAGTCTATGAAACTATGCCCAACTTGGTCACAATTCCAACACTTACTATTTCCTATCATCAAACAAATTTCAGTACCATCTTCTTCCAAAGATCCATCTTTATCAATGTGTTGCTCATCTACAATGACCTCTGAAATCTGAGTCTTATTATAACCACGTTTATTTAAATTTGTAATTGACATATCCTTAATAAATTTCTCGTGTCTTCGAACTGCACGTCTTAAATGGGAAACTCGAGTGATATCTAAATGTAGAATTTCGTGTCTAACCTCCGATCTCAAATTACGTTGTATGGTCTCGCACAATTCATATTCTGATAAAGGTGTTCGAAGCTTATCACAAAGAACCATAATTGCTTCATAAAACTCATCAAAGGTCTCATTGTGTCTCTGTTTTCTTCTTAAGATGTCATCCCTAATATCAAAATCAGTTATGTCATCTTTATATTGTCGTTTCATTGCGTCACATAATTCATCCCAGTCCATGTCAACACAGCTACGATGAAATCGCCAATACCACTTCAAGGCTTTGTCTTCGAAAAGAATATGAGCGTGTTCACAAAGTAGATCAAAATCACCTATAAGACTGGCATTCGTGAGTGTATTGATCCTATAGATGAATTCGTCCACTGTAATTTCCGAAGAATCACCAGTGAAACGAACTTTCCAATTGCGGATTATATTCAAAACCCTTTCTGAATTCCTATCAAAATTTCTGGCCATATATCTAATTTCAGGATTTCGTCTGTTATCATGGCCTCTAACTGTTTCGCTTCGATCATCCCTATTCTCGCGTTCATTGCGGTTCGGAGATATTTGTTCGGTGCGCTCTTGTCTATCCTGTACAACTGGTCTTTGATTGGCTAAAGATAAATCCCTGAAACTTTCTGCAATCATGTTGGCTACTTCATTTCTAAATTCCCTTAAAGAATTACCAACTATGCGATGAATATTATCATCCATGTTTTCCTGTTCAGCTTCCCTACGCGCTTGCAAACGAGTCACAGGTCTTCTAATAGGATTAGCAGGTATTTGTGCATCACCACCAGCTTCCTGGTCTATGGCAATATCTTGTTCTATCTGATATGGTATATCTCCGGTACTACGAACCAGAGGCATTTTCCTTTTCGTTAATCGATTAAGGAAATTTATGTCAAAAATTAGGTAAAGTCAAGGTTATCTAAGTATCAAAATCTTTTACAATAAATAAAATTCTATCAAAAAAATCGATATCAAGAATCAGTATACATAATTACTACTCAGTGAAGTCCTTAGGTAGGAGTATAGAGGGAAAAAGAAACTAAATAAAAATAAACAAACTTAAAAGGTACAAAGAAAAATCAAAAGGAATAACTAAATCTGAAACTAACAAAAAAAAATCAAGTTAAATGAATCATCAAATACCACAACTAAGAAGAAAATAATAAAGAGATATAGAATAACTCATAACTGCTGGTAACCTTCGACTAAAGTCAAAGAGTGTTAAGTCCAAAACAAAAATAAGTTATATAATGAAAGTTAGGGATTGATTATCCGTTAAAGGAAAGTAATCGATTCTAAAATCAGTTACTTTAAGTCCTCATATCCGGAAAAATCAAACTAGGAAAATTAATTTTGGTGGAGAAAGAGAGTGAATCAAAAAAAAAAAATAATTGGAAAGAAATAGAAACAGAATAAGTAGAACGAAAGAGTCAAACGAGTATTGAACCGATAACTACCAGAACAACTTCTCAAGTTCGAACCCAAGCCCTGATAAACTTCAGGCTCATTAAATATCAGACCGGGAATTGTTGATCATAAATACAATTAACAATTGGTCCACGGTGACAAATAATGAAAACAAAAAGTCAAATAAAATTTAAAATATAATAGAAAAAGTATACACTGTAAATCATTACCCACAAAAGGATTCAGAGCCCTCAGCTTCTAGATGAAATTGCACATGAAAAATTTAAAATTACTGCGATAACTGAGGCCCCACGTTGGGCGCCAAAAATCTCTGTAACGATTCTATGATTGGGTGTTTTATTTTGGGAACGGTGCTACCTAATATATCGGCCGTGCTCGTCGGTGGGGTGGATGATTTGTTCCCAAATAATTATAATTTAAAAGCTATTTGAATCAATTACACAGACTTTACTTTAGGTAGCAAATCTATATAATTTAATGAATTCACAATGTAAAATAGAAGTGGTAAATGATTGAAGTGTAGCCTAAGATGGAACTTGCTACACTGTGCCTAAGCCCTCCCTCCATGCTGACAAAAATCAGTATTGGCTGTCAGCCCAATAAAAAAATAATAAAAAAAAACTAACTTAATCTATCTTTTATACCCCATACCATTAACTTCACTTTTCGTAAATTAAAAAAAATTTCAAAATTTCATGATTAAATCATTATAATATGAATTTGAAATTTATTAATATTTAAAATAATATGTGTTATTTTTAATATTTATTATACTAAATTATAATTATAAAAAAAATAAGAAAAGGTCACGATAAGTTAAATAATATTTTATATTATTGAAATATTTAAGATGTCAAAATTCATGACATGTAACAACTATATGTTAAAATATTAAAATGTGTTTGGTCGTCTTTTTGAATGTGTAGTATTTAAAATAAATTCAAAATGAACAATATTGAATTATAACAAACAAATTAAAGAATGTGGCAACCCTTGTTGCAATTTATAATTGGATAAAAAAAATTGAGTGAATTTAGTTGTTCATTTTATATTATTTTGTATTATTATTTATGTACTATAATTAATTGTGAGTGTTTTTTTTTAATATGGTTGATAAATATAATAACCAAAAGGAAATAACAACACACTTACATTTGTTTAAGTCCAACGAAGTCAGCAGGCGCCGGATGACAGTAGACGTTTGCGAATATTATTTAAATTTGCTCAATCACAATTAATATAAGAGAGTTTGAATTAAGTTTGTATGTATGTGTGTATGTATATGAGTGTGGGTTGTGGATTGTGTATTAAATGAATAGTTAAATTTTCATCTAATACAGTTTCCACATTATTGTATATGAGTTGTTTATGTTTCAAATAGTAGTGTTAAATATTTAATTTAGTGTAGTATAGTTTTAGGATATTTTCAAATTTTAATAAAAGTTATCTTAGGTGACCATATAAATTTTAACAATTCAAATTTAAAACAAAAATGATAATTTACAACACAATTTAACAAAAAAAAATAAGATTTTAGAAAATTAGAATTTTAGGAATATTATAAACTAATGGAATCAAAAATTTAGAATTTATGAGCAAAAATTTAGAATTTTGAGTTTAATTTGATAGATTTAAGCTATATGTATTTAAAATTTCCGTTTAACTGAATATGAATATGTAACCGAAAATTATTATTTGATACCAAATGTTTGTGTTGTGAATAATTTATATTCACGTTTGTTTAAAAATATGGACCTGGTCACCTTAACAGACAATTGTATTCGTATATGAGAAGATATAATATATTTATTGTTCAATGGTTTTTTCACTTCTTCTATCGTTGAAACTTCGGATCAAAATGATCTTATATGAACGGGTTCACAATGTTAATGTTGAATCACTTGAATCACACAAACACAGAATTGAATTTTCAAATAATTGAATGTTGAATCTTTTGATATTGTTCCAAAGCTCACGATTTAAAGATATGGTCAGCTTTAACACCAAATGTCTTAAATTGCACTATATTCAAAAAATAAAATTACCATTTTACAATAAAATCTAGCAAATAACTGAAATAATGACCTCACCTTAATTAGAAAAAAATTCTAAAGCGAAATTTTTAGCTTCAATTATTTTTGTGACCGACACAGTTTAAAGAAAAATTTCAAATTATGAAAAATTTTATATTTTTAGACAAATGAAAAGCAAAGGTAACTCAACAAAACATAAAAAAAATTAAAAAAAACTAAAATCAATTGAAGTAATTTGGTTCAAACAGTAGAATTTTAATACAGCCAAAGAAAAATTTAGTAAAACCTAATGCAAATGTTTAATCATTAAACAAAATAATAAAAAAATAATAAATTTCAACGAAGTCGCCCTCACAAAATAGTACCCGATATATATGCGGGTATATCGGACATTTTTCGAAAAATGTCCCAAAATTACCCCAGTTTTTAACGACTTCATATAAATCGCAATTTTAAAAAGTCCTAAAGAGCTAGGAAGCTAAATTTTTTTATATTTGGATGGCATGAGATTATAGCTTTCTAACAAAGTATAACTTAAGTAGCTAGCATAAATAGTACCCGATATATATGCGGGTATACCGGACATTTTTCGAAAAATGTCCCAAAATTACCCAGTTTTTAACGACTTCATATAAATCGCAATTTTAAAAGGCCCTAAAGAGCTAGGAAGCTACATTTTTTTATATATGGATGGCATGAGATTATAGCTTTCTAACAAAGTATAACTTAAGTAGCTAGCATAAATAGTACCCGATATATATGCGGGTATATCGGACATTTTTCGAAAAATGTCCCAAAATTACCCAGTTTTTAACGACTTCATATAAATCGCAATTTTAAAAGGCCCTAAAGAGCTAGAAAGCTAAATTTTTTTATATTTAAATGGCATGAGATTGTAGCTTTCTAACAAGGTATAACTTAAGTAGCTAGCATAAATAGTACCCGATATATATGCGGGTATATCGGACATTTTTTTATATTTGGATGGCATGAGATTGTAGCTTTCTAACAAGGTATAACTTAAGTAGCTAGCATAAATAGTACCCGATATATGTGCGGGTATATCGGACATTTTTCGAAAAATGTCCCAAAATTACCCCAGTTTTTAACGACTTCATATAAATCGCAATTTTAAAAGGTCCTAAAGAGCTAGGTATAACTTAAGTAGCTAGCATAAATAGTGCCCGATATATATGCGGGTATATCGGACATTTTTCGAAAAATGTTACAAAATTACCCCAGTTTTTAACGACTTCATATAAATTGCAATTTTGAAAGGCCCTAGAAGAGCTAGAAAGCTAAATTTTTTATATTTAAATGGCATGAGATTGTAGCTTTCTAACAAGGTATAACTTAAGTAGCTAGCATAAATAGTACCCGATATATATGCGGGTATATCGGACATTTTTCGAAAAATGTCCCAAAATTACCCCAGTTTTTAACGACTTCATATAAATCGCAATTCTAAAAGCCCCTAAAGAGCTAGGAAGCTAAATTTTTTTATATTTGGATGGCATGAGATTGTAGCTTTCTAACAAGGTATAACTTAAGTAGCTAGCATAAACAGTATCCGATATATATGCGGGTATACCGGAAATTTTTCGAAAAATGTCCCAAAATTACCCCAGTTTTTAACGACTTCATATAAATCGCAATTTTAAAAGGCCCTAAAGAGCTAGGAAGCTACATTTTTTTATATATGGATGGCATGAGATTATAGCTTTCTAACAAAGTATAACTTAAGTAGCTAGCATAAATAGTACCCGATATATATGCGGGTATATCGGACATTTTTCGAAAAATGTCCCAAAATTACCCAGTTTTTAACGACTTCATATAAATCGCAATTTTAAAAGGCCCTAAAGAGCTAGAAAGCTAAATTTTTTAATATTTAAATGGCATGAGATTGTAGCTTTCTAACAAGGTATAACTTAAGTAGCTAGCATAAATAGTACCCGATATATATACGGGTATATCGGACATTTTTCGAAAAATGTCCCAAAATTACCCCAGTTTTTAACGACTTCATATAAATCGCAATTTTAAAAGGTCCTAAAGAGCTAGGAAGCTAAATTTTTTAATATTTAAATGGCATGAGATTGTAGCTTTCTAACAAGGTATAACTTAAGTAGCTAGCATAAATAGTACCCGATATATATACGGGTATATCGGACATTTTTCGAAAAATGTCCCAAAATTACCCCAGTTTTTAACGACTTCATATAAATCGCAATTTTAAAAGGTCCTAAAGAGCTAGGAAGCTAAATTTTTTATATTTGGATGGCATGAGATTATAGCTTTCTAACAAAGTATAACTTAAGTAGCTAGCATAAATAGTACCCGATATATATGCGGGTATACCGGACATTTTTCGAAAAATGTCCCAAAATTACCCCAGTTTTTAACGACTTCATATAAATCGCAATTTTAAAAGGTACTAAAGAGCTAGGAAGCTAAATTTTTTTATATTTAAATGGCATGAGATTGTAGCTTTCTAACAAGGTATAACTTAAGTAGCTAGCATAAATAGTATCCGATATATATGCGGGTATATCGGACATTTTTCGAAAAATGTCCCAAAATTACCCCAGTTTTTAACGACTTCATATAAATAGCAATTTTAAAAGGCCCTAAGGAGCTAGGAAGCTAAATTTTTTTATATTTGGATGGCATGAGATTATAGCTTTCTAACAAAGTATAACTTAAGTAGCTAGCATAAACAGTACCCGATATATATGCGGGTATATCGGACATTTTTCGAAAAATGTTACAAAATTACCCCAGTTTTTAACGACTTCATATAAATTGCAATTTTAAAAGGCCCTAGAAGAGCTAGAAAGCTAAATTTTTTATATTTAAATGGCATGAGATTGTAGCTTTCTAACAAGGTATAACTTAAGTAGCTAGCATAAATAGTACCCGATATATATGCGGGTATATCGGACATTTTTCGAAAAATGTCCCAAAATTACACCAGTTTTTAACGACTTCATATAAATCGCAATTCTAAAAGCCCCTAAAGAGCTAGGGAGCTAAATTTTTTTATATTTGGATGGCATGAGATTATAGCTTTCTAACAAAGTATAACTTAAGTAGCTAGCATAAATAGTACCCGATATATATGCGGGTATATCGGACATTTTTCGAAAAATTTTACAAAATTACCCCAGTTTTTAACGACTTCATATAAATCGCAATTTTAAAAGGCCCTAAAGAGCTAGAAAGCTAAATTTTTTAATATTTAAATGGCATGAGATTCTAACAAGGTATAACTTAAGTAGCTAGCATAAATAGTACCCGATATATATGCGGGTATATCGACATTTTTCGAAAAATGTCCCAAAATTACCCCAGTTTTTAACGACTTCATATAAATCGCAATTTTAAAAGGTCCTAAAGAGCTAGGAAGCTAAATTTTTTTATATTTGGATGGCATGAGATTATAGCTTTCTAACAAAGTATAACTTAAGTAGCTAGCATAAATAGTACCCGATATATATGCGGGTATACCGGACATTTTTCGAAAAATGTCCCAAAATTACCCAGTTTTTAACGACTTCATATAAATCGCAATTTTAAAAGGCCCTAAAGAGCTAGGAAGCTACATTTTTTATATATGGATGGCATGAGATTATAGCTTTCTAACAAAGTATAACTTAAGTAGCTAGCATAAATAGTACCCGATATATATGCGGGTATATCGGACATTTTTCGAAAAATTTCCCAATGTTTTTAACGACTTCATATAAATCGCAATTTTAAAAGGCCCTAAAGAGCTAGAAAGCTAAATTTTTTTATATTTAAATGGCATGAGATTGTAGCTTTCTAACAAGGTATAACTTAAGTAGCTAGCATAAATAGTACCCGATATATATGCGGGTATATCGGACATTTTTTTATATTTGGATGGCATGAGATTGTAGCTTTCTAACAAGGTATAACTTAAGTAGCTAGCATAAATAGTACCCGATATATATGCGGGTATATCGGACATTTTTCGAAAAATGTCCCAAAATTACCCCAGTTTTTAACGACTTCAAATAAATCGCAATTTTAAAAGGTCCTAAAGAGCTAGGTATAACTTAAGTAGCTAGCATAAATAGTACCCGATATATATGCGGGTATATCGGACATTTTTCGAAAAATTTTACAAAATTACCCCAGTTTTTAACGACTTCATATAAATCGCAATTTTAAAAGGCCCTAAAGAGCTAGAAAGCTAAATTGTTTAATATTTAAATGGCATGAGATTGTAGCTTTCTAACAAGGTATAACTTAAGTAGCTAGCATAAATAGTACCCGATATATATACGGGTATATCAGACATTTTTCGAAAAATGTCCCAAAATTACCCCAGTTTTTAACGACTTCATATAAATCGCAATTTTAAAAGGTCCTAAAGAGCTAGGAAGCTAAATTTTTTTATATTTGGATGGCATGAGATTATAGCTTTCTAACAAAGTATAACTTAAGTAGCTAGCATAAATAGTACCCGATATATATGCGGGTATACCGGACATTTTTCGAAAAATGTCCCAAAATTACCCCAGTTTTTAACGACTTCATATAAATCGCAATTTTAAAAGGTCCTAAAGAGCTAGGAAGCTAAATTTTTTTTATATTTGGATGGCATGAGATTATAGCTTTCTAACAAAGTATAACTTAAGTAGCTAGCATAAACAGTACCCGATATATATGCGGGTATACCGGACATTTTTCGAAAAATGTCCCAAAATTACCCCAGTTTTTAACGACTTCATATAAATCGCAATTCTAAAAGCCCCTAAAGAGCTAGGAAGCTAAATTTTTTTATATTTGGATGGCATGAGATTGTAGCTTTCTAACAAGGTATAACGTAAGTAGCTAGCATAAACAGTACCCGATATATATGCGGGTATACCGGAAATTTTTCGAAAAATGTCCCAAAATTACCCCAGTTTTTAACGACTTCATATAAATCGCAATTTTAAAAGGTCCTAAAGAGCTAGGAAGCTAAATTTTTTATATATGGATGGCATGAGTTTATAGCTTTCTAACAAAGTATAACTTAAGTAGCTAGCATAAATAGTACCCGATATATATGCGGGTATATCGGACATTTTTCGAAAAATGTTACAAAATTACCCCAGTGTTTAACGACTTCATATAAATTGCAATTTTAAAAGGCCCTAGAAGAGCTAGAAAGCTAAATTTTTTATATTTAAATGGCATGAGATTGTAGCTTTCTAACAAGGTATAACTTAAGTAGCTAGCATAAATAGTACCCGATATATATGCGGGTATATCGGACATTTTTCGAAAAATGTCCCAAAATTACCCCAGTTTTTAACGACTTCATATAAATCGCAATTCTAAAAGCCCCTAAAGAGCTAGGAAGCTAAATTTTTTTATATTTGGATGGCATGAGATTGTAGCTTTCTAATAAGGTATAACTTAAGTAGCTAGCATAAACAGTACCCGATATATATGCGGGTATACCGGAAATTTTTCGAAAAATGTCCCAAAATTACCCCAGTTTTTAACGACTTCATATAAATCGCAATTTTAAAAGGCCCTAAAGAGCTAGGAAGCTAAATTTGTTTATATTTGGATGGCATGAGATTATAGCTTTCTAACAAAGTATAACTTAAGTAGCTGGCATAAATAGTACCCGATATATATGCGGGTATATCGGACATTTTTCGAAAAATGTCCCAAAATTACCCAGTTTTTAACGACTTCATATAAATCGCAATTTTAAAAGGTCCTAAAGAGCTAGGAAGCTAAATTTTTTTTATATTTAGATGGCATGAGATTGTAGCTTTCTAACAAGGTATAACCTAAGTAGCTAGCATAAATATTACCCGATATATATGCGGGAAGCTAAATTTTTTTATATTTGGATGGCATGAGATTGTAGCTTTCTAACAAGGTATAACTTAAGTAGCTAGCATAAACAGTACCCGATATATATGCGGGTATACCGGACATTTTTAGAAAAATGTCCCAAAATTACCCCAGTTTTTAACGACTTCATATAAATCGCAATTTTAAAAGGTCCTAAAGAGCTAGGAAGCTAAATTTTTTTATATTTAAATGGCATGAGATTGTAGCTTTCTAACAAGGTATAACTTAAGTAGCTGGCATAAATAGTACCCGATATATATGCGGGTATACCGGACATTTTTAGAAAAATGTCCCAAAATTACCCCAGTTTTTAACGACTTCATATAAATCGCAATTTTAAAAGGCCCTAAGGAGCTAGGAAGCTAAATTTTTTTATATTTGGATGGCATGAGATTATAGCTTTCTAACAAAGTATAACTTAAGTAGCTAGCATAAACAGTACCCGATATATATGCGGGTATATCGGACATTTTTCGAAAAATGTCCCAAAATTACCCAGTTTTTAACGACTTCATATAAATCGCAATTTTAAAAGGCCCTAAAGAGCTAGGAAGCTAAATTTTTTTATATTTGGATGGCATGAGATTATAGCTTTCTAACAAAGTATAACTTAAGTAGCTAGCATAAACAGTACCCGATATATATGCGGGTATACCGGACATTTTTCGAAAAATGTCCCAAAATTACCCCAGTTTTTAACGACTTCATATAAATCGCAATTCTAAAGGCCCCTAAAGAGCTAGGAAGCTAAATTTTTTTATATTTGCATGGCATGAGATTATAGCTTTCTAACAAGGTATAACTTAAGTAGCTAGCATAAACAGTACCCGATATATATGCGGGTATACCGGACATTTTTCGAAAAATGTCCCAAAATTACCCCAGTTTTTAACGACTTCATATAAATCGCAATTTTAAAAGGTCCTAAAGAGCTAGGAAGCTAAATTTTTTTATATTTAGATGGCATGAGATTGTAGCTTTCTAACAAGGTATAACCTAAGTAGCTAGCATAAATATTACCCGATATATATGCGGGAAGCTAAATTTTTTTATATTTGGATGGCATGAGATTGTAGCTTTCTAACAAGGTATAACTTAAGTAGCTAGCATAAACAGTACCCGATATATATGCGGGTATACCGGACATTTTTCGAAAAATGTCCCAAAATTACCCCAGTTTTTAACGACTTCATATAAATCGCAATTTTAAAAGGTCCTAAAGAGCTAGGAAGCTAAATTTTTTTATATTTAAATGGCATGAGATTGTAGCTTTCTAACAAGGTATAACTTAAGTAGCTAGCATAAATAGTATCCGATATATATGCGGGTATATCGGACATTTTTCGAAAAATGTCCCAAAATTACCCCAGTTTTTAACGACTTCATATAAATAGCAATTTTAAAAGGCCCTAAGGAGCTAGGAAGCTAAATTTTTGTATATTTGGATGGCATGAGATCATAGCTTTCTAACAAAGTATAACTTGAGTAGCTAGCATAAACAGTACCCGATATATATGCGGGTATATCGGACATTTTTCGAAAAATGTTACAAAATTACCCCAGTTTTTAACGACTTCATATAAATTGCAATTTTAAAAGGCCCTAGAAGAGCTAGAAAGCTAAATTTTTTATATTTAAATGGCATGAGATTGTAGCTTTCTAACAAGGTATAACATAAGTAGCTAGCATAAATAGTACCCGATATATATGCGGGTATATCGGACATTTTTCGAAAAATGTCCCAAAATTACCCCAGTTTTTAACGACTTCATATAAATCGCAATTCTAAAAGCCCCTAAAGAGCTAGGGAGCTAAATTTTTTTATATTTGGATGGCATGAGATTATAGCTTTCTAACAAAGTATAACTTAAGTAGCTAGCATAAATAGTACCCGATATATATGCGGGTATATCGGACATTTTTCGAAAAATTTTACAAAATTACCCCAGTTTTTAACGACTTCATATAAATCGCAATTTTAAAAGGCCCTAAAGAGCTAGAAAGCTAAATTTTTTAATATTTAAATGGCATGAGATTCTAACAAGGTATAACTTAAGTAGCTAGCATAAATAGTACCCGATATATATGCGGGTATATCGACATTTTTCGAAAAATGTCCCATAATTACCCCAGTTTTTAACGACTTCATATAAATCGCAATTTTAAAAGGTCCTAAAGAGCTAGGAAGCTAAATTTTTTTATATTTGGATGGCATGAGATTATAGCTTTCTAACAAAGTATAACTTAAGTAGCTAGCATAAATAGTACCCGATATATATGCGGGTATACCGGACATTTTTCGAAAAATGTCCCAAAATTACCCAGTTTTTAACGACTTCATATAAATCGCAATTTTAAAAGGCCCTAAAGAGCTAGGAAGCTACATTTTTTTATATATGGATGGCATGAGATTATAGCTTTCTAACAAAGTATAACTTAAGTAGCTAGCATAAATAGTACCCGATATATATGCGGGTATATCGGACATTTTTCGAAAAATGTCCCAAAATTACCCAGTTTTTAACGACTTCATATAAATCGCAATTTTAAAAGGTCCTAAAGAGCTAGGAAGCTAAATTTTTTTTATATTTTGATGGCATGAGATTGTAGCTTTCTAACAAGGTATAACCTAAGTAGCTAGCATAAATATTACCCGATATATATGCGGGAAGCTAAATTTTTTTATATTTGGATGGCATGAGATTGTAGCTTTCTAACAAGGTATAACTTAAGTAGCTAGCATAAACAGTACCCGATATATATGCGGGTATACCGGACATTTTTAGAAAAATGTCCCAAAATTACCCCAGTTTTTAACGACTTCATATAAATCGCAATTTTAAAAGGTCCTAAAGAGCTAGGAAGCTAAATTTTTTTATATTTAAATGGCATGAGATTGTAGCTTTCTAACAAGGTATAACTTAAGTAGCTAGCATAAATAGTATCCGATATATATGCGGGTATATCGGACATTTTTCGAAAAATGTCCCAAAATTACCCCAGTTTTTAACGACTTCATATAAATCGCAATTTTAAAAGGCCCTAAGGAGCTAGGAAGCTAAATTTTTTTATATTTGGATGGCATGAGATTATAGCTTTCTAACAAAGTATAACTTAAGTAGCTAGCATAAACAGTACCCGATATATATGCGGGTATATCGGACATTTTTCGAAAAATGTCCCAAAATTACCCAGTTTTTAACGACTTCATATAAATCGCAATTTTAAAAGGCCCTAAAGAGCTAGGAAGCTAAATTTTTTATATATGGATGGCATGAGATTATAGCTTTCTAACAAAGTATAACTTAAGTAGCTAGCATAAACAGTACCCGATATATATGCGGGTATATCGGACATTTTTCGAAAAATGTCCCAAAATTACCCAGTTTTTAACGACTTCATATAAATCGCAATTTTAAAAGGCCCTAAAGAGCTAGAAAGCTAAATTTTTTTATATTTAAATGGCATGAGATTGTAGCTTTCTAACAAGGTATAACTTAAGTAGCTAGCATAAATAGTACCCGATATATATGCGGGTATATCGGACATTTTTCGAAAAATGTCCCAAAATTACCCCAGTTTTTAACGACTTCATATAAATCGCAATTTTAAAAGGTCCTAAAGAGCTAGGTATAACTTAAGTAGCTAGCATAAATAGTACCCGATATATATGCGGGTATATCGGACATTTTTCGAAAAATTTTACAAAATTACCCCAGTTTTTAACGACTTCATATAAATCGCAATTTTAAAAGGCCCTAAAGAGCTAGAAAGCTAAATTTTTTAATATTTAAATGGCATGAGATAGTAGCTTTCTAACAAGGTATAACTTAAGTAGCTAGCATAAATAGTACCCGATATATATGCGGGTATATCGGACATTTTTCGAAAAATGTCCCAAAATTACCCCAGTTTTTAACGACTTCATATAAATCGCAATTTTAAAAGGCCCTAAAGAGCTAGGAAGCTAAATTTTTTTATATTTGGATGGCATGAGATTATAGCTTTCTAACAAAGTATAACTTAAGTAGCTAGCATAAACAGTACCCGATATATATGCGGGTATACCGGACATTTTTCGAAAAATGTCCCAAAATTACCCCAGTTTTTAACGACTTCATATAAATCGCAATTTTAAAAGGTCCTAAAGAGCTAGGTATAACTTAAGTAGCTAGCATAAATAGTACCCGATATATATGCGGGTATATCGGACATTTTTCGAAAAATTTTACAAAATTACCCCAGTTTTTAACGACTTCATATAAATCGCAATTTTAAAAGGCCCTAAAGAGCTAGAAAGCTAAATTTTTTAATATTTAAATGGCATGAGATAGTAGCTTTCTAACAAGGTATAACTTAAGTAGCTAGCATAAATAGTACCCGATATATAAGCGGGTATATCGGACATTTTTCGAAAAATGTCCCAAAATTACCCCAGTTTTTAACGACTTCATATAAATCGCAATTTTAAAAGGCCCTAAAGAGCTAGGAAGCTAAATTTTTTATATTTGGATGGCATGAGATTATAGCTTTCTAACAAAGTATAACTTAAGTAGCTAGCATAAACAGTACCCGATAAATATGCGGGTATACCGGACATTTTTCGAAAAATGTCCCAAAATTACCCCAGTTTTTAACGACTTCATATAAATCGCAATTCTAAAGGCCCCTAAAGAGCTAGGAAGCTAAATTTTTTTATATTTGGATGGCATGAGATTATAGCTTTCTAACAAGGTATAACTTAAGTAGCTAGCATAAACAGTACCCGATATATATGCGGGTATACCGGACATTTTTCGAAAAATGTCCCAAAATTACCCCAGTTTTTAACGACTTCATATAAATCGCAATTTTAAAAGGTCCTAAAGAGCTAGGAAGCTAAATTTTTTTATATTTAGATGGCATGAGATTGTAGCTTTCTAACAAGGTATAACCTAAGTAGCTAGCATAAATATTACCCGATATATATGCGGGAAGCTAAATTTTTTTATATTTGGATGGCATGAGATTGTAGCTTTCTAACAAGGTATAACTTAAGTAGCTAGCATAAACAGTACCCGATATATATGCGGGTATACCGGACATTTTTCGAAAAATGTCCCAAAATTACCCCAGTTTTTAACGACTTCATATAAATCGCAATTTTAAAAGGCCCTAGAAGAGCTAGAAAGCTAAATTTTTTTATATTTGGATGGCATGAGATTGTAGCTTTCTAACAAGGTATAACTTAAGTAGCTAGCATAAACAGTACCCGATATATATGCGGGTATACCGGAAATTTTTCGAAAAATGTCCCAAAATTACCCCAGTTTTTAACGACTTCATATAAATCGCAATTTTAAAAGGCCCTAAAGAGCTAGGAAGCTAAATTTGTTTATATTTGGATGGCATGAGATTATAGCTTTCTAACAAAGTATAACTTAAGTAGCTGGCATAAATAGTACCCGATATATATGCGGGTATATCGGACATTTTTCGAAAAATGTCCCAAAATTACCCAGTTTTTAACGACTTCATATAAATCGCAATTTTAAAAGGTCCTAAAGAGCTAGGAAGCTAAATTTTTTTTATATTTAGATGGCATGAGATTGTAGCTTTCTAACAAGGTATAACCTAAGTAGCTAGCATAAATATTACCCGATATATATGCGGGAAGCTAAATTTTTTTATATTTGGATGGCATGAGATTGTAGCTTTCTAACAAGGTATAACTTAAGTAGCTAGCATAAACAGTACCCGATATATATGCGGGTATACCGGACATTTTTAGAAAAATGTCCCAAAAT
Source organism: Calliphora vicina (assembly GCF_958450345.1). Taxonomy (NCBI): domain Eukaryota; kingdom Metazoa; phylum Arthropoda; class Insecta; order Diptera; family Calliphoridae; genus Calliphora; species Calliphora vicina. Next base: position 36,989 of record NW_027052577.1, read on the forward strand.
TACCCCAGTTTTTAACGACTTCATATAAATCGCAATTTTAAAAGGCCCTAGAAGAGCTAGAAAGCTAAATTTTTTATATTTAAATGGCATGAGATTGTAGCTTTCTAACAAGGTATAACTTAAGTAGCTAGCATAAATAGTACCCGATATATATGCGGGTATATCGGACATTTTTCGAAATATGTTCAAAAATTACCCCAGTTTTTAACGACTTCATATAAATCGCAATTCTAAAAGCCCCTAAAGAGCTAGGAAGCTAAATTTTTTTATATTTGGATGGCATGAGATTGTAGCTTTCTAACAAGGTATAACGTAAGTAGCTAGCATAAACAGTACCCGATATATATGCGGGTATACCGGAAATTTTTCGAAAAATGTCCCAAAATTACCCCAGTTTTTAACGACTTCATATAAATTGCAATTTTAAAAGGCCCTAGAAGAGCTAGAAAGCTAAATTTTTTATATTTAAATGGCATGAGATTGTAGCTTTCTAACAAGGTATAACGTAAGTAGCTAGCATAAACAGTACCCGATATATATGCGGGTATACCGGAAATTTTTCGAAAAATGTCCCAAAATTACCCCAGTTTTTAACGACTTCATATAAATCGCAATTTTAAAAGGCCCTAAAGAGCTAGAAAGCTAAATTTTTTTATATTTAAATGGCATGAGATTGTAGCTTTCTAACAAGGTATAACTTAAGTAGCTAGCATAAATAGTACCCGATATATATGCGGGTATATCGGACATTTTTCGAAAAATGTCCCAAAATTACCCCAGTTTTTAACGACTTCATATAAATCGCAATTTTAAAAGGTCCTAAAGAGCTAGGTATAACTTAAGTAGCTAGCATAAATAGTACCCGATATATATGCGGGTATATCGGACATTTTTCGAAAAATGTCCCAAAATTACCCCAGTTTTTAACGACTTCATATAAATCGCAATTTTAAAAGGCCCTAAAGAGCTAGGAAGCTAAATTTTTTTATATTTGGATGGCATGAGATTATAGCTTTCTAACAAAGTATAACTTAAGTAGCTAGCATAAACAGTACCCGATATATATGCGGGTATACCGGACATTTTTCGAAAAATGTCCCAAAATTACCCCAGTTTTTAACGACTTCATATAAATCGCAATTTTAAAAGGTCCTAAAGAGCTAGGTATAACTTAAGTAGCTAGCATAAATAGTACCCGATATATATGCGGGTATATCGGACATTTTTCGAAAAATTTTACAAAATTACCCCAGTTTTTAACGACTTCATATAAATCGCAATTTTAAAAGGCCCTAAAGAGCTAGAAAGCTAAATTTTTTAATATTTAAATGGCATGAGATAGTAGCTTTCTAACAAGGTATAACTTAAGTAGCTAGCATAAATAGTACCCGATATATATGCGGGTATATCGGACATTTTTCGAAAAATGTCCCAAAATTACCCCAGTTTTTAACGACTTCATATAAATCGCAATTTTAAAAGGCCCTAAAGAGCTAGGAAGCTAAATTTTTTTATATTTGGATGGCATGAGATTATAGCTTTCTAACAAAGTATAACTTAAGTAGCTAGCATAAACAGTACCCGATATATATGCGGGTATACCGGACATTTTTCGAAAAATGTCCCAAAATTACCCCAGTTTTTAACGACTTCATATAAATCGCAATTCTAAAGGCCCCTAAAGAGCTAGGAAGCTAAATTTTTTTATATTTGGATGGCATGAGATTATAGCTTTCTAACAAGGTATAACTTAAGTAGCTAGCATAAACAGTACCCGATATATATGCGGGTATACCGGACATTTTTCGAAAAATGTCCCAAAATTACCCCAGTTTTTAACGACTTCATATAAATCGCAATTTTAAAAGGTCCTAAAGAGCTAGGAAGCTAAATTTTTTTATATTTAGATGGCATGAGATTGTAGCTTTCTAACAAGGTATAACCTAAGTAGCTAGCATAAATATTACCCGATATATATGCGGGAAGCTAAATTTTTTTATATTTGGATGGCATGAGATTGTAGCTTTCTAACAAGGTATAACTTAAGTAGCTAGCATAAACAGTACCCGATATATATGCGGGTATACCGGACATTTTTCGAAAAATGTCCCAAAATTTTTAACGACTTCATATAAATCGCAATTTTAAAAGGCCCTAGAAGAGCTAGAAAGCTAAATTTTTTTATATTTGGATGGCATGAGATTGTAGCTTTCTAACAAGGTATAACTTAAGTAGCTAGCATAAACAGTACCCGATATATATGCGGGTATACCGGAAATTTTTCGAAAAATGTCCCAAAATTACCCCAGTTTTTAACGACTTCATATAAATCGCAATTTTAAAAGGCCCTAAAGAGCTAGGAAGCTAAATTTGTTTATATTTGGATGGCATGAGATTATAGCTTTCTAACAAAGTATAACTTAAGTAGCTGGCATAAATAGTACCCGATATATATGCGGGTATATCGGACATTTTTCGAAAAATGTCCCAAAATTACCCAGTTTTTAACGACTTCATATAAATCGCAATTTTAAAAGGTCCTAAAGAGCTAGGAAGCTAAATTTTTTTTATATTTAGATGGCATGAGATTGTAGCTTTCTAACAAGGTATAACCTAAGTAGCTAGCATAAATATTACCCGATATATATGCGGGAAGCTAAATTTTTTTATATTTGGATGGCATGAGATTGTAGCTTTCTAACAAGGTATAACTTAAGTAGCTAGCATAAACAGTACCCGATATATATGCGGGTATACCGGACATTTTTAGAAAAATGTCCCAAAATTACCCCAGTTTTTAACGACTTCATATAAATCGCAATTTTAAAAGGTCCTAAAGAGCTAGGAAGCTAAATTTTTTTATATTTAAATGGCATGAGATTGTAGCTTTCTAACAAGGTATAACTTAAGTAGCTAGCATAAATAGTATCCGATATATATGCGGGTATATCGGACATTTTTCGAAAAATGTCCCAAAATTACCCCAGTTTTTAACGACTTCATATAAATCGCAATTTTAAAAGGCCCTAAGGAGCTAGGAAGCTAAATTTTTTTATATTTGGATGGCATGAGATTATAGCTTTCTAACAAAGTATAACTTAAGTAGCTAGCATAAACAGTACCCGATATATATGCGGGTATATCGGACATTTTTCGAAAAATGTCCCAAAATTACCCAGTTTTTAACGACTTCATATAAATCGCAATTTTAAAAGGCCCTAAAGAGCTAGGAAGCTAAATTTTTTATATATGGATGGCATGAGATTATAGCTTTCTAACAAAGTATAACTTAAGTAGCTAGCATAAACAGTACCCGATATATATGCGGGTATATCGGACATTTTTCGAAAAATGTCCCAAAATTACCCAGTTTTTAACGACTTCATATAAATCGCAATTTTAAAAGGCCCTAAAGAGCTAGAAAGCTAAATTTTTTTATATTTAAATGGCATGAGATTGTAGCTTTCTAACAAGGTATAACTTAAGTAGCTAGCATAAATAGTACCCGATATATATGCGGGTATATCGGACATTTTTCGAAAAATGTCCCAAAATTACCCCAGTTTTTAACGACTTCATATAAATCGCAATTTTAAAAGGTCCTAAAGAGCTAGGTATAACTTAAGTAGCTAGCATAAATAGTACCCGATATATATGCGGGTATATCGGACATTTTTCGAAAAATTTTACAAAATTACCCCAGTTTTTAACGACTTCATATAAATCGCAATTTTAAAAGGCCCTAAAGAGCTAGAAAGCTAAATTTTTTAATATTTAAATGGCATGAGATAGTAGCTTTCTAACAAGGTATAACTTAAGTAGCTAGCATAAATAGTACCCGATATATATGCGGGTATATCGGACATTTTTCGAAAAATGTCCCAAAATTACCCCAGTTTTTAACGACTTCATATAAATCGCAATTTTAAAAGGCCCTAAAGAGCTAGGAAGCTAAATTTTTTTATATTTGGATGGCATGAGATTATAGCTTTCTAACAAAGTATAACTTAAGTAGCTAGCATAAACAGTACCCGATATATATGCGGGTATACCGGACATTTTTCGAAAAATGTCCCAAAATTACCCCAGTTTTTAACGACTTCATATAAATCGCAATTTTAAAAGGTCCTAAAGAGCTAGGTATAACTTAAGTAGCTAGCATAAATAGTACCCGATATATATGCGGGTATATCGGACATTTTTCGAAAAATTTTACAAAATTACCCCAGTTTTTAACGACTTCATATAAATCGCAATTTTAAAAGGCCCTAAAGAGCTAGAAAGCTAAATTTTTTAATATTTAAATGGCATGAGATAGTAGCTTTCTAACAAGGTATAACTTAAGTAGCTAGCATAAATAGTACCCGATATATATGCGGGTATATCGGACATTTTTCGAAAAATGTCCCAAAATTACCCCAGTTTTTAACGACTTCATATAAATCGCAATTTTAAAAGGCCCTAAAGAGCTAGGAAGCTAAATTTTTTTATATTTGGATGGCATGAGATTATAGCTTTCTAACAAAGTATAACTTAAGTAGCTAGCATAAACAGTACCCGATATATATGCGGGTATACCGGACATTTTTCGAAAAATGTCCCAAAATTACCCCAGTTTTTAACGACTTCATATAAATCGCAATTCTAAAGGCCCCTAAAGAGCTAGGAAGCTAAATTTTTTTATATTTGGATGGCATGAGATTATAGCTTTCTAACAAGGTATAACTTAAGTAGCTAGCATAAACAGTACCCGATATATATGCGGGTATACCGGACATTTTTCGAAAAATGTCCCAAAATTACCCCAGTTTTTAACGACTTCATATAAATCGCAATTTTAAAAGGTCCTAAAGAGCTAGGAAGCTAAATTTTTTTATATTTAGATGGCATGAGATTGTAGCTTTCTAACAAGGTATAACCTAAGTAGCTAGCATAAATATTACCCGATATATATGCGGGAAGCTAAATTTTTTTATATTTGGATGGCATGAGATTGTAGCTTTCTAACAAGGTATAACTTAAGTAGCTAGCATAAACAGTACCCGATATATATGCGGGTATACCGGACATTTTTCGAAAAATGTCCTAAAATTACCCCAGTTTTTAACGACTTCATATAAATCGCAATTTTAAAAGGTCCTAAAGAGCTAGGAAGCTAAATTTTTTTATATTTAAATGGCATGAGATTGTAGCTTTCTAACAAGGTATAACTTAAGTAGCTAGCATAAATAGTACCCGATATATATGCGGGTATATCGGACATTTTTCGAAAAATGTCCCAAAATTACCCCAGTTTTTAACGACTTCATATAAATCGCAATTTTAAAAGGCCCTAAAGAGCTAGGAAGCAAAATTTTTTTATATTTGGATGGCATGAGATTATAGCTTTCTAACAAAGTATAACTTAAGTAGCTAGCATAAACAGTACCCGATATATATGCGGGTATACCGGACATTTTTCGAAAAATGTCCCAAAATTACCCCAGTTTTTAACGACTTCATATAAATCGCAATTCTAAAGGCCCCTAAAGAGCTAGGAAGCTAAATTTTTTTATATTTGGATGGCATGAGATTATAGCTTTCTAACAAGGTATAACTTAAGTAGCTAGCATAAACAGTACCCGATATATATGCGGGTATACCGGACATTTTTCGAAAAATGTCCCAAAATTACCCCAGTTTTTAACGACTTCATATAAATCGCAATTTTAAAAGGTCCTAAAGAGCTAGGAAGCTAAATTTTTTTATATTTAGATGGCATGAGATTGTAGCTTTCTAACAAGGTATAACCTAAGTAGCTAGCATAAATATTACCCGATATATATGCGGGAAGCTAAATTTTTTTATATTTGGTTGGCATGAGATTGTAGCTTTCTAACAAGGTATAACTTAAGTAGCTAGCATAAACAGTACCCGATATATATGCGGGTATACCGGACATTTTTCGAAAAATGTCCCAAAATTACCCCAGTTTTTAACGACTTCATATAAATCGCAATTTTAAAAGGTCCTAAAGAGCTAGGAAGCTAAATTTTTTTATATTTAAATGGCATGAGATTGTAGCTTTCTAACAAGGTATAACTTAAGTAGCTAGCATAAATAGTATCCGATATATATGCGGGTATATCGGACATTTTTCGAAAAATGTCCCAAAATTACCCCAGTTTTTAACGACTTCATATAAATCGCAATTTTAAAAGGCCCTAAGGAGCTAGGAAGCTAAATTTTTTTATATTTGGATGGCATGAGATTATAGCTTTCTAACAAAGTATAACTTAAGTAGCTAGCATAAACAGTACCCGATATATATGCGGGTATATCGGACATTTTTCGAAAAATGTCCCAAAATTACCCAGTTTTTAACGACTTCATATAAATCGCAATTTTAAAAGGCCCTAAAGAGCTAGGAAGCTAAATTTTTTATATATGGATGGCATGAGTTTATAGCTTTCTAACAAAGTATACCTTAAGTAGCTAGCATAAATAGTACCCGATATATATGCGGGTATATCGGACATTTTTCGAAAAATGTTACAAAATTACCCCAGTTTTTAACGACTTCATATAAATTGCAATTTTAAAAGGTCCTAAAGAGCTAGGAAGCTAAATTTTTTTTATATTTAGATGGCATGAGATTGTAGCTTTCTAACAAGGTATAACCTAAGTAGCTAGCATAAATATTACCCGATATATATGCGGGAAGCTAAATTTTTTTATATTTGGATGGCATGAGATTGTAGCTTTCTAACACGGTATAACTTAAGTAGCTAGCATAAACAGTACCCGATATATATGCGGGTATACCGGACATTTTTCGAAAAATGTCCCAAAATTACCCCAGTTTTTAACGACTTCATATAAATCGCAATTCTAAAAGCCCCTAAAGAGCTAGGAAGCTAAATTTTTTTATATTTGGATGGCATGAGATTGTAGCTTTCTAACAAGGTATAACTTAAGTAGCTAGCATAAATAGTATCCGATATATATGCGGGTATATCGGACATTTTTCGAAAAATGTCCCAAAATTACCCCAGTTTTTAACGACTTCATATAAATCGCAATTTTAAAAGGCCCTAAGGAGCTAGGAAGCTAAATTTTTTTAGTTTTTAACGACTTCATATAAATCGCAATTTTAAAAGGCCCTAAAGAGCTAGAAAGCTCTTTAGGGCCTTGAGATGGCATGAGATAGTAGCTTTCTAACAAGGTATAACTTAAGTAGCTAGCATAAATAGTACCCGATATATATGCGGGTATATCGGACATTTTTCGAAAAATGTCCCAAAATTACCCCAGTTTTTAACGACTTCATATAAATCGCAATTTTAAAAGGCCCTAAAGAGCTAGGAAGCTAAATTTTTTTATATTTGGATGGCATGAGATTATAGCTTTCTAACAAAGTATAACTTAAGTAGCTAGCATAAACAGTACCCGATATATATGCGGGTATACCGGACATTTTTCGAAAAATGTCCCAAAATTACCCCAGTTTTTAACGACTTCATATAAATCGCAATTCTAAAGGCCCCTAAAGAGCTAGGAAGCTAAATTTTTTTATATTTGGATGGCATGAGATTATAGCTTTCTAACAAGGTATAACTTAAGTAGCTAGCATAAACAGTACCCGATATATATGCGGGTATACCGGACATTTTTCGAAAAATGTCCCAAAATTACCCCAGTTTTTAACGACTTCATATAAATCGCAATTTTAAAAGGTCCTAAAGAGCTAGGAAGCTAAATTTTTTTATATTTAGATGGCATGAGATTGTAGCTTTCTAACAAGGTATAACCTAAGTAGCTAGCATAAATATTACCCGATATATATGCGGGAAGCTAAATTTTTTTATATTTGGATGGCATGAGATTGTAGCTTTCTAACAAGGTATAACTTAAGTAGCTAGCATAAACAGTACCCGATATGTATGCGGGTATACCGGACATTTTTCGAAAAATGTCCCAAAATTACCCCAGTTTTTAACGACTTCATATAAATCGCAATTTTAAAAGGTCCTAAAGAGCTAGGAAGCTAAATTTTTTTATATTTAAATGGCATGAGATTGTAGCTTTCTAACAAGGTATAACTTAAGTAGCTAGCATAAATAGTACCCGATATATATGCGGGTATATCGGACATTTTTCGAAAAATGTCCCAAAATTACCCCAGTTTTTAACGACTTCATATAAATCGCAATTTTAAAAGGCCCTAAAGAGCTAGGAAGCAAAATTTTTTTATATTTGGATGGCATGAGATTATAGCTTTCTAACAAAGTATAACTTAAGTAGCTAGCATAAACAGTACCCGATATATATGCGGGTATACCGGACATTTTTCGAAAAATGTCCCAAAATTACCCCAGTTTTTAACGACTTCATATAAATCGCAATTCTAAAGGCCCCTAAAGAGCTAGGAAGCTAAATTTTTTTATATTTGGATGGCATGAGATTATAGCTTTCTAACAAGGTATAACTTAAGTAGCTAGCATAAACAGTACCCGATATATATGCGGGTATACCGGACATTTTTCGAAAAATGTCCCAAAATTACCCCAGTTTTTAACGACTTCATATAAATCGCAATTTTAAAAGGTCCTAAAGAGCTAGGAAGCTAAATTTTTTTATATTTAGATGGCATGAGATTGTAGCTTTCTAACAAGGTATAACCTAAGTAGCTAGCATAAATATTACCCGATATATATGCGGGAAGCTAAATTTTTTTATATTTGGATGGCATGAGATTGTAGCTTTCTAACAAGGTATAACTTAAGTAGCTAGCATAAACAGTACCCGATATATATGCGGGTATACCGGACATTTTTCGAAAAATGTCCCAAAATTACCCCAGTTTTTAACGACTTCATATAAATCGCAATTTTAAAAGGTCCTAAAGAGCTAGGAAGCTAAATTTTTTTATATTTAAATGGCATGAGATTGTAGCTTTCTAACAAGGTATAACTTAAGTAGCTAGCATAAATAGTATCCGATATATATGCGGGTATATCGGACATTTTTCGAAAAATGTCCCAAAATTACCCCAGTTTTTAACGACTTCATATAAATCGCAATTTTAAAAGGCCCTAAGGAGCTAGGAAGCTAAATTTTTTTATATTTGGATGGCATGAGATTATAGCTTTCTAACAAAGTATAACTTAAGTAGCTAGCATAAACAGTACCCGATATATATGCGGGTATATCGGACATTTTTCGAAAAATGTCCCAAAATTACCCAGTTTTTAACGACTTCATATAAATCGCAATTTTAAAAGGCCCTAAAGAGCTAGGAAGCTAAATTTTTTATATATGGATGGCATGAGTTTATAGCTTTCTAACAAAGTATACCTTAAGTAGCTAGCATAAATAGTACCCGATATATATGCGGGTATATCGGACATTTTTCGAAAAATGTTACAAAATTACCCCAGTTTTTAACGACTTCATATAAATTGCAATTTTAAAAGGTCCTAAAGAGCTAGGAAGCTAAATTTTTTTAATATTTAGATGGCATGAGATTGTAGCTTTCTAACAAGGTATAACCTAAGTAGCTAGCATAAATATTACCCGATATATATGCGGGAAGCTAAATTTTTTTATATTTGGATGGCATGAGATTGTAGCTTTCTAACACGGTATAACTTAAGTAGCTAGCATAAACAGTACCCGATATATATGCGGGTATACCGGACATTTTTCGAAAAATGTCCCAAAATTACCCCAGTTTTTAACGACTTCATATAAATCGCAATTCTAAAAGCCCCTAAAGAGCTAGGAAGCTAAATTTTTTTATATTTGGATGGCATGAGATTGTAGCTTTCTAACAAGGTATAACTTAAGTAGCTAGCATAAATAGTATCCGATATATATGCGGGTATATCGGACATTTTTCGAAAAATGTCCCAAAATTACCCCAGTTTTTAACGACTTCATATAAATCGCAATTTTAAAAGGCCCTAAGGAGCTAGGAAGCTAAATTTTTTTATATTTGGATGGCATGAGATTATAGCTTTCTAACAAAGTATAACTTAAGTAGCTAGCATAAACAGTACCCGATATATATGCGGGTATATCGGACATTTTTCGAAAAATGTCCCAAAATTACCCAGTTTTTAACGACTTCATATAAATCGCAATTTTAAAAGGCCCTAAAGAGCTAGGAAGCTAAATTTTTTATATATGGATGGCATGAGTTTATAGCTTTCTAACAAAGTATAACTTAAGTAGCTAGCATAAATAGTACCCGATATATATGCGGGTATATCGGACATTTTTCGAAAAATGTTACAAAATTACCCCAGTTTTTAACGACTTCATATAAATTGCAATTTTAAAAGGCCCTAGAAGAGCTAGAAAGCTAAATTTTTTACATTTAAATGGCATGAGATTGTAGCTTTCTAACAAGGTATAACTTAAGTAGCTAGCATAAATAGTACCCGATATATATGCGGGTATATCGGACATTTTTCGAAAAATGTCCCAAAATTACCCCAGTTTTTAACGACTTCATATAAATCGCAATTCTAAAAGCCCCTAAAGAGCTAGGAAGCTAAATTTTTTTATATTTGGATGGCATGAGATTGTAGCTTTCTAACAAGGTATAACTTAAGTAGCTAGCATAAATAGTATCCGATATATATGCGGGTATATCGGACATTTTTCGAAAAATGTCCCAAAATTACCCCAGTTTTTAACGACTTCATATAAATCGCAATTTTAAAAGGCCCTAAGGAGCTAGGAAGCTAAATTTTTTTATATTTGGATGGCATGAGATTATAGCTTTCTAACAAAGTATAACTTAAGTAGCTAGCATAAACAGTACCCGATATATATGCGGGTATATCGGACATTTTTCGAAAAATGTCCCAAAATTACCCAGTTTTTAACGACTTCATATAAATCGCAATTTTAAAAGGCCCTAAAGAGCTAGGAAGCTAAATTTTTTATATATGGATGGCATGAGTTTATAGCTTTCTAACAAAGTATAACTTAAGTAGCTAGCATAAATAGTACCCGATATATATGCGGGTATATCGGACATTTTTCGAAAAATGTTACAAAATTACCCCAGTTTTTAACGACTTCATATAAATTGCAATTTTAAAAGGCCCTAGAAGAGCTAGAAAGCTAAATTTTTTACATTTAAATGGCATGAGATTGTAGCTTTCTAACAAGGTATAACTTAAGTAGCTAGCATAAATAGTACCCGATATATATGCGGGTATATCGGACATTTTTCGAAAAATGTCCCAAAATTACCCCAGTTTTTAACGACTTCATATAAATCGCAAATCTAAAAGCCCCTAAAGAGCTAGGAAGCTAAATTTTTTTATATTTGGATGGCATGAGATTGTAGCTTTCTAACAAGGTATAACTTAAGTAGCTAGCATAAACAGTACCCGATATATATGCGGGTATACCGGAAATTTTTCGAAAAATGTCCCAAAATTACCCCAGTTTTTAACGACTTCATATAAATCGCAATTTTAAACGGCCCTAAAGAGCTAGGAAGCTAAATTTGTTTATATTTGGATGGCATGAGATTATAGCTTTCTAACAAAGTATAACTTAAGTAGCTGGCATAAATAGTACCCGATATATATGCGGGTATATCGGACATTTTTCGAAAAATGTCCCAAAATTACCCAGTTTTTAACGACTTCATATAAATCGCAATTTTAAAAGGTCCTAAAGAGCTAGGAAGCTAAATTTTTTTTATATTTAGATGGCATGAGATTGTAGCTTTCTAACAAGGTATAACCTAAGTAGCTAGCATAAATATTACCCGATATATATGCGGGAAGCTAAATTTTTTTATATTTGGATGGCATGAGATTATAGCTTTCTAACAAAGTATAACTTAAGTAGCTAGCATAAACAGTACCCGATATATATGCGGGTATATCGGACATTTTTCGAAAAATGTCCCAAAATTACCCAGTTTTTAACGACTTCATATAAATCGCAATTTTAAAAGGCCCTAAAGAGCTAGGAAGCTAAATTTTTTATATATGGATGGCATGAGTTTATAGCTTTCTAACAAAGTATACCTTAAGTAGCTAGCATAAATAGTACCCGATATATATGCGGGTATATCGGACATTTTTCGAAAAATGTTACAAAATTACCCCAGTTTTTAACGACTTCATATAAATTGCAATTTTAAAAGGTCCTAAAGAGCTAGGAAGCTAAATTTTTTTAATATTTAGATGGCATGAGATTGTAGCTTTCTAACAAGGTATAACCTAAGTAGCTAGCATAAATATTACCCGATATATATGCGGGAAGCTAAATTTTTTTATATTTGGATGGCATGAGATTGTAGCTTTCTAACACGGTATAACTTAAGTAGCTAGCATAAACAGTACCCGATATATATGCGGGTATACCGGACATTTTCGAAAAATGTCCCAAAATTACCCAGTTTTTAACGACTTCATATAAATCGCAATTCTAAAAGCCCCTAAAGAGCTAGGAAGCTAAATTTTTTTATATTTGGATGGCATGAGATTGTAGCTTTCTAACAAGGTATAACTTAAGTAGCTAGCATAAATAGTATCCGATATATATGCGGGTATATCGGACATTTTTCGAAAAATGTCCCAAAATTACCCCAGTTTTTAACGACTTCATATAAATCGCAATTTTAAAAGGCCCTAAGGAGCTAGGAAGCTAAATTTTTTTATATTTGGATGGCATGAGATTATAGCTTTCTAACAAAGTATAACTTAAGTAGCTAGCATAAACAGTACCCGATATATATGCGGGTATATCGGACATTTTTCGAAAAATGTCCCAAAATTACCCAGTTTTTAACGACTTCATATAAATCGCAATTTTAAAAGGCCCTAAAGAGCTAGGAAGCTAAATTTTTTATATATGGATGGCATGAGTTTATAGCTTTCTAACAAAGTATAACTTAAGTAGCTAGCATAAATAGTACCCGATATATATGCGGGTATATCGGACATTTTTCGAAAATGTTACAAAAATTACCCCAGTTTTTAACGACTTCATATAAATTGCAATTTTAAAAGGCCCTAGAAGAGCTAGAAAGCTAAATTTTTTACATTTAAATGGCATGAGATTGTAGCTTTCTAACAAGGTATAACTTAAGTAGCTAGCATAAATAGTACCCGATATATATGCGGGTATATCGGACATTTTTCGAAAAATGTCCCAAAATTACCCCAGTTTTTAACGACTTCATATAAATCGCAATTCTAAAAGCCCCTAAAGAGCTAGGAAGCTAAATTTTTTTATATTTGGATGGCATGAGATTGTAGCTTTCTAACAAGGTATAACTTAAGTAGCTAGCATAAATAGTATCCGATATATATGCGGGTATATCGGACATTTTTCGAAAAATGTCCCAAAATTACCCCAGTTTTTAACGACTTCATATAAATCGCAATTTTAAAAGGCCCTAAGGAGCTAGGAAGCTAAATTTTTTTATATTTGGATGGCATGAGATTATAGCTTTCTAACAAAGTATAACTTAAGTAGCTAGCATAAACAGTACCCGATATATATGCGGGTATATCGGACATTTTTCGAAAAATGTCCCAAAATTACCCAGTTTTTAACGACTTCATATAAATCGCAATTTTAAAAGGCCCTAAAGAGCTAGGAAGCTAAATTTTTTATATATGGATGGCATGAGTTTATAGCTTTCTAACAAAGTATAACTTAAGTAGCTAGCATAAATAGTACCCGATATATATGCGGGTATATCGGACATTTTTCGAAAAATGTTACAAAATTACCCCAGTTTTTAACGACTTCATATAAATTGCAATTTTAAAAGGCCCTAGAAGAGCTAGAAAGCTAAATTTTTACATTTAAATGGCATGAGATTGTAGCTTTCTAACAAGGTATAACTTAAGTAGCTAGCATAAATAGTACCCGATATATATGCGGGTATATCGGACATTTTTCGAAAATGTCCCAAAATTACCCCAGTTTTTAACGACTTCATAATAAATCGCAAATCTAAAAGCCCCTAAAGAGCTAGGAAGCTAAATTTTTTTATATTTGGATGGCATGAGATTGTAGCTTTCTAACAAGGTATAACTTAAGTAGCTAGCATAAACAGTACCCGATATATATGCGGGTATACCGGAAATTTTTCGAAAAATGTCCCAAAATTACCCCAGTTTTTAACGACTTCATATAAATCGCAATTTTAAACGGCCCTAAAGAGCTAGGAAGCTAAATTTGTTTATATTTGGATGGCATGAGATTATAGCTTTCTAACAAAGTATAACTTAAGTAGCTGGCATAAATAGTACCCGATATATATGCGGGTATATCGGACATTTTTCGAAAAATGTCCCAAAATTACCCAGTTTTTAACGACTTCATATAAATCGCAATTTTAAAAGGTCCTAAAGAGCTAGGAAGCTAAATTTTTTTTATATTTAGATGGCATGAGATTGTAGCTTTCTAACAAGGTATAACCTAAGTAGCTAGCATAAATATTACCCGATATATATGCGGGAAGCTAAATTTTTTTATATTTGGATGGCATGAGATTATAGCTTTCTAACAAAGTATAACTTAAGTAGCTAGCATAAACAGTACCCGATATATATGCGGGTATACCGGACATTTTTCGAAAAATGTCCCAAAATTACCCCAGTTTTTAACGACTTCATATAAATCGCAATTCTAAAGGCCCCTAAAGAGCTAGGAAGCTAAATTTTTTTATATTTGGATGGCATGAGATTATAGCTTTCTAACAAGGTATAACTTAAGTAGCTAGCATAAACAGTACCCGATATATATGCGGGTATACCGGACATTTTTCGAAAAATGTCCCAAAATTACCCCAGTTTTTAACGACTTCATATAAATCGCAATTTTAAAAGGTCCTAAAGAGCTAGGAAGCTAAATTTTTTTATATTTAGATGGCATGAGATTGTAGCTTTCTAACAAGGTATAACCTAAGTAGCTAGCATAAATATTACCCGATATATATGCGGGAAGCTAAATTTTTTTATATTTGGATGGCATGAGATTGTAGCTTTCTAACAAGGTATAACTTAAGTAGCTAGCATAAACAGTACCCGATATATATGCGGGTATACCGGACATTTTTCGAAAAATGTCCCAAAATTACCCCAGTTTTTAACGACTTCATATAAATCGCAATTTTAAAAGGTCCTAAAGAGCTAGGAAGCTAAATTTTTTTATATTTAAATGGCATGAGATTGTAGCTTTCTAACAAGGTATAACTTAAGTAGCTAGCATAAATAGTATCCGATATATATGCGGGTATATCGGACATTTTTCGAAAAATGTCCCAAAATTACCCCAGTTTTTAACGACTTCATATAAATCGCAATTTTAAAAGGCCCTAAGGAGCTAGGAAGCTAAATTTTTTTATATTTGGATGGCATGAGATTATAGCTTTCTAACAAAGTATAACTTAAGTAGCTAGCATAAACAGTACCCGATATATATGCGGGTATATCGGACATTTTTCGAAAAATGTCCCAAAATTACCCAGTTTTTAACGACTTCATATAAATCGCAATTTTAAAAGGCCCTAAAGAGCTAGGAAGCTAAATTTTTTATATATGGATGGCATGAGTTTATAGCTTTCTAACAAGGTATAACTTAAGTAGCTAGCATAAATAGTACCCGATATATATGCGGGTATATCGGACATTTTTCGAAAAATGTTACAAAATTACCCCAGTTTTTAACGACTTCATATAAATTGCAATTTTAAAAGGCCCTAGAAGAGCTAGAAAGCTAAATTTTTTACATTTAAATGGCATGAGATTGTAGCTTTCTAACAAGGTATAACTTAAGTAGCTAGCATAAATAGTACCCGATATATATGCGGGTATATCGGACATTTTTCGAAAAATGTCCCAAAATTACCCCAGTTTTTAAGGACTTCATATAAATCGCAATTCTAAAAGCCCCTAAAGAGCTAGGAAGCTAAATTTTTTTATATTTGGATGGCATGAGATTGTAGCTTTCTAACAAGGTATAACTTAAGTAGCTAGCATAAACAGTACCCGATATATATGCGGGTATACCGGAAATTTTTCGAAAAATGTCCCAAAATTACCCCAGTTTTTAACGACTTCATATAAATCGCAATTTTAAACGGCCCTAAAGAGCTAGGAAGCTAAATTTGTTTATATTTGGATGGCATGAGATTATAGCTTTCTAACAAAGTATAACTTAAGTAGCTGGCGTAAATAGTACCCGATATATATGCGGGTATATCGGACATTTTTCGAAAAATGTCCCAAAATTACCCAGTTTTTAACGACTTCATATAAATCGCAATTTTAAAAGGTCCTAAAGAGCTAGGAAGCTAAATTTTTTTTATATTTAGATGGCATGAGATTGTAGCTTTCTAACAAGGTATAACCTAAGTAGCTAGCATAAATATTACCCGATATATATGCGGGAAGCTAAATTTTTTTATATTTGGATGGCATGAGATTGTAGCTTTCTAACAAGGTATAACTTAAGTAGCTAGCATAAATAGTACCCGATATATATGCGGGTATATCGGACATTTTTCGAAAAATGTTACAAAATTACCCCAGTTTTTAACGACTTCATATAAATCGCAATTTTAAAAGGTCCTAAAGAGCTAGGAAGCTAAATTTTTTTATATTTGGATGGCATGAGATTTTAGCTTTCTAACAAGGTATAACTTAAGTAGCTAGCATAAACAGTACCCGATATATATGCGGGTATACCGGACATTTTTCGAAAAATGTCCCAAACTTACCCCAGTTTTTAACGACTTCATATAAATCGCAATTCTAAAAGCCCCTAAAGACCTAGGAAGCTAAATTTTTTTATATTTGGATGGCATGAGATTGTAGCTTTCTAACAAGGTATAACTTAAGTAGCTAGCATAAACAGTACCCGATATATATGCGGGTATACCGGAAATTTTTCGAAAAATGTCCCAAAATTACCCCAGTTTTTAACGACTTCATATAAATCGCAATTTTAAAAGGCCCTAAAGAGCTAGGAAGCTAAATTTGTTTATATTTGGATGGCATGAGATTATAGCTTTCTAACAAAGTATAACTTAAGTAGCTGGCATAAATAGTACCCGATATATATGCGGGTATATCGGACATTTTTCGAAAAATGTCCCAAAATTACCCAGTTTTTAACGACTTCATATAAATCGCAATTTTAAAAGGTCCTAAAGACCTAGGAAGCTAAATTTTTTTTATATTTGGATGGCATGAGATTATAGCTTTCTAACAAAGTATAACTTAAGTAGCTAGCATAAATAGTACCCGATATATATGCGGGTATACCGGACATTTTTCGAAAAATGTCCCAAAATTACCCCAGTTTTTAACGACTTCATATAAATCGCAATTCTAAAGGCCCCTAAAGAGCTAGGAAGCTAAATTTTTTTATATTTGGATGGCATGAGATTATAGCTTTCTAACAAGGTATAACTTAAGTAGCTAGCATAAACAGTACCCGATATATATGCGGGTATACCGGACATTTTTCGAAAAATGTCCCAAAATTACCCCAGTTTTTAACGACTTCATATAAATCGCAATTTTAAAAGGCCCTAAAGAGCTAGGAAGCTAAATTTTTTTATATTTAGATGGCATGAGATTGTAGCTTTCTAACAAGGTAGAACTTAAGTAGCTAGCATAAATAGTACCCGATATATATGCGGGTATATCGGACATTTTTCGAAAAATGTCCCAAAATTACCCAGTTTTTAACGACTTCATATAAATCGCAATTTTAAAAGGCCCTAAAGAGCTAGGAAGCTAATTTTTTTTATATTTGGATGGCATGAGTTTATAGCTTTCTAACAAAGTATAACCTAAGTAGCTAGCATAAATAGTGCCCGATATATATGCGGGTATATCGGACATTTTTCGAAAAATGTTACAAAATTACCCCAGTTTTTAACGACTTCATATAAATTGCAATTTTGAAAGGCCCTAGAAGAGCTAGAAAGCTAAATTTTTTATATTTAAATGGCATGAGATTGTAGCTTTCTAACAAGGTATAACTTAAGTAGCTAGCATAAATAGTACCCGATATATATGCGGGTATATCGGACATTTTTCGAAAAATGTCCCAAAATTACCCCAGTTTTTAACGACTTCATATAAATCGCAATTCTAAAAGCCCTAAAGAGCTAGGAAGCTAAATTTTTTTATATTTGGATGGCATGAGATTGTAGCTTTCTAACAAGGTATAACTTAAGTAGCTAGCATAAACAGTATCCGATATATATGCGGGTATACCGGAAATTTTTCGAAAAATGTCCCAAAATTACCCCAGTTTTTAACGACTTCATATAAATCGCAATTTTAAAAGGCCCTAAAGAGCTAGGAAGCTAAATTTGTTTATATTTGGATGGCATGAGATTATAGCTTTCTAACAAAGTATAACTTAAGTAGCTGGCATAAATAGTACCCGATATATATGCGGGTATATCGGACATTTTTCGAAAAATGTCCCAAAATTACCCAGTTTTTAACGACTTCATATAAATCGCAATTTTAAAAGGTCCTAAAGAGCTAGGAAGCTAAATTTTTTTATATTTAGATGGCATGAGATTGTAGCTTTCTAACAAGGTATAACCTAAGTAGCTAGCATAAATATTACCCGATATATATGCGGGAAGCTAAATTTTTTATATTTGGATGGCATGAGATTGTAGTACCCGATATATATGCGAGTATAACTTAAGTAGCTAGCATAAATAGTACCCGATATATATGCGGGTATACCGGACAATTTTCGAAAAATGTCCCAAAATTACCCCAGTTTTTAACGACTTCATATAAATCGTAATTTTAAAAGGTCCTAAAGAGCTAGGAAGCTAAATTTTTTTTATATTTGGATGGCATGAGATTATAGCTTTCTAACAAAGTATAACTTAAGTAGCTAGCATAAATAGTACCCGATATATATGCGGGTATACCGGACATTTTTCGAAAAATGTCCCAAAATTACCCCAGTTTTTAACGACTTCATATAAATCGCAATTCTAAAGGCCCCTAAAGAGCTAGGAAGCTAAATTTTTTTATATTTGGATGGCATGAGATTATAGCTTTCTAACAAGGTATAACTTAAGTAGCTAGCATAAACAGTACCCGATATATATGCGGGTATACCGGACATTTTTCGAAAAATGTCCCAAAATTACCCCAGTTTTTAACGACTTCATATAAATCGCAATTTTAAAAGGCCCTAAAGAGCTAGGAAGCTAAATTTTTTTATATTTAGATGGCATGAGATTGTAGCTTTCTAACAAGGTAGAACTTAAGTAGCTAGCATAAATAGTACCCGATATATATGCGGGTATATCGGACATTTTTCGAAAAATGTCCCAAAATTACCCAGTTTTTAACGACTTCATATAAATCGCAATTTTAAAAGGCCCGAAAGAGCTAGGAAGCTAATTTTTTTTATATTTGGATGGCATGAGTTTATAGCTTTCTAACAAAGTATAACTTAAGTAGCTAGCATAAATAGTGCCCGATATATATGCGGGTATATCGGACATTTTTCGAAAAATGTTACAAAATTACCCCAGTTTTTAACGACTTCATATAAATTGCAATTTTGAAAGGCCCTAGAAGAGCTAGAAAGCTAAATTTTTTATATTTAAATGGCATGAGATTGTAGCTTTCTAACAAGGTATAACTTAAGTAGCTAGCATAAACAGTACCCGATATATATGCGGGTATACCGGACATTTTTCGAAAAATGTCCCAAAATTACCCCAGTTTTTAACGACTTCATATAAATCGCAATTTTAAAAGGCCCTAAAGAGCTAGGAAGCTAAATTTTTTTATATTTAGATGGCATGAGATTGTAGCTTTCTAACAAGGTAGAACTTAAGTAGCTAGCATAAATAGTACCCGATATATATGCGGGTATACCGGACATTTTTCGAAAAATGTCCCAAAATTACCCCAGTTTTTAACGACTTCATATAAATCGCAATTTTAAAAGGCCCTAAAGAGCTAGGAAGCTAAATTTTTTTATATTTAGATGGCATGAGATTGTAGCTTTCTAACAAGGTAGAACTTAAGTAGCTAGCATAAATAGTACCCGATATATATGCGGGTATATCGGACATTTTTCGAAAAATGTCCCAAAATTACCCAGTTTTTAACGACTTCATATAAATCGCAATTTTAAAAGGCCCGAAAGAGCTAGGAAGCTAATTTTTTTTATATTTGGATGGCATGAGTTTATAGCTTTCTAACAAAGTATAACTTAAGTAGCTAGCATAAATAGTACCCGATATATATGCGGGTATATCGGACATTTTTCGAAAAATGTCCCAAAATTACCCCAGTTTTTAACGACTTCATATAAATCGCAATTCTAAAAGCCCCTAAAGAGCTAGGAAGCTAAATTTTTTTATATTTGGATGGCATGAGATTGTAGCTTTCTAACAAGGTATAACTTAAGTAGCTAGCATAAACAGTACCCGATATATATGCGGGTATACCGGACATTTTTCGAAAAATGTCCCAAAATTACCCCAGTTTTTAACGACTTCATATAAATCGCAATTTTAAAAGGTCCTAAAGAGCTAGGAAGCTAAATTTTTTTATATTTAAATGGCATGAGATTGTAGCTTTCTAACAAGGTATAACTTAAGTAGCTAGCATAAATAGTATCCGATATATATGCGGGTATATCGGACATTTTTCGAAAAATGTCCCAAAATTACCCCAGTTTTTAACGACTTCATATAAATCGCAATTTTAAAAGGCCCTAAGGAGCTAGGAAGCTAAATTTTTTTATATTTGGATGGCATGAGATTATAGCTTTCTAACAAAGTATAACTTAAGTAGCTAGCATAAATAGTATCCGATATATATGCGGGTATATCGGACATTTTTCGAAAAATGTCCCAAAATTACCCCAGTTTTTAACGACTTCATATAAATCGCAATTTTAAAAGGCCCTAAGGAGCTAGGAAGCTAAATTTTTTTATATTTGGATGGCATGAGATTATAGCTTTCTAACAAAGTATAACTTAAGTAGCTAGCATAAACAGTACCCGATATATATGCGGGTATATCGGACATTTTTCGAAAAATGTCCCAAAATTACCCCAGTTTTTAACGACTTCATATAAATCGCAATTCTAAAGGCCCCTAAAGAGCTAGGAAACTAAATTTGTTTATATTTGGATGGCATGAGATTGTAGCTTTCTAACAAGGTATAACTTAAGTAGCTAGCATAAACAGTACCCGATATATATGCGGGTATATCGGACATTTTTCGAAAAATGTCCCAAAATTACCCCAGTTTTTAACGACTTCATATAAATCGCAATTTTAAAAGGCCCTAAAGAGCTGGGAAGCTAAATTTTTTTATATTTAAATGGCATGAGATTGTAGCTTTCTAACAAGGTATAACTTAAGTAGCTAGCATAAATAGTACCCGATATATATGCGGGTATATCGGACATTTTTCGAAAAATGTCCCAAAATTACCCCAGTTTTTAACGACTTCATATAAATCGCAATTCTAAAGGCCCCTAAAGTGCTAGGAAGCTAATTTTTTTATATTTGGATTGCATGAGATTGTAGCTTTCTAACAAGATATAACTTAAGTAGCTAGCATAAACAGTACCCGATATATATGCGGGTATACCGGACATTTTTCGAAAAATGTCCCAAAATTACCCCAGTTTTTAACGACTTCATATAAATCGCAATTCTAAAGGCCCCTAAAGAGGTGGAAAGCTAAATTTTTTTATATTTGGATTGCATGAGATTGTAGCTTTCTAACAAGGTATAACTTAAGTAGCTAGCATAAACAGTACCCGATATATATGCGGGTATACCGGACATTTTTCGAAAAATGTCCCAAAATTACCCCAGTTTTTAACGACTTCATATAAATCGCAATTTTAAAAGGCCATAAAGAGCTAGGAAGCTAAAGTTTTTTATATTTGGATTGCATGAGATTGTAGCTTTCTAACAAGGTATAACTTAAGTAGCTAGCATAAATAGTACCCGATATATATGCGGGTATATCGGACATTTTTCGAAAAATGTCCAAAAATTACCCCAGTTTTTAACGACTTCATATAAATCGCAATTTTAAAAGGCCCTAAAGAGCTAGGAAGCTAAATTTTTTTATATTTGGATGGCATGAGATTGTAGCTTTCTAACAAGGTATAACTTAAGTAGCTAGCATAAACAGTACCCGATATATATGCGGGTATATCGGACATTTTTCGAAAAATGTCCCAAAATTACCCCCGTTTTTAACGACTTCATATAAAGCGCAATTTTAAAAGGCCCTAAAGAGCTAGGAAGCTAAATTTTTATATTTGGATTGCATGAGATTGTAGCTTTGTAACAAGGTATAACTTAAGTAGCTAGCGTAAACAGTACCCGATATATATGCGGGTATATCGGACATTTTTCGAAAAATGTCCCAAAATTACCCCAGTTTTTAACGACTTCATATAAATCGCAATTCTAAAGGCCCCTAAAGAGCTAGGAAACTAAATTTGTTTATATTTGGATGGCATGAGATTGTAGCTTTCTAACAAGGTATAACTTAAGTAGCTAGCATAAACAGTACCCGATATATATGCGGGTATATCGGACATTTTTCGAAAAATGTCCCAAAATTACCCCAGTTTTTAACGACTTCATATAAATCGCAATTTTAAAAGGCCCTAAAGAGCTGGGAAGCTAAATTTTTTTATATTTAGATGGCATGAGATTGTAGCTTTCTAACAAGGTAGAACTTAAGTAGCTAGCATAAATAGTACCCGATATATATGCGGGTATATCGGACATTTTTCGAAAAATGTCCCAAAATTACCCAGTTTTTAACGACTTCATATAAATCGCAATTTTAAAAGGCCCGAAAGAGCTAGGAAGCTAATTTTTTTTATATTTGGATGGCATGAGTTTATAGCTTTCTAACAAAGTATAACTTAAGTAGCTAGCATAAATAGTACCCGATATATATGCGGGTATATCGGACATTTTTCGAAAAATGTCCCAAAATTACCCCAGTTTTTAACGACTTCATATAAATCGCAATTCTAAAAGCCCCTAAAGAGCTAGGAAGCTAAATTTTTTTATATTTGGATGGCATGAGATTGTAGCTTTCTAACAAGGTATAACTTAAGTAGCTAGCATAAACAGTACCCGATATATATGCGGGTATACCGGACATTTTTCGAAAAATGTCCCAAAATTACCCCAGTTTTTAACGACTTCATATAAATCGCAATTTTAAAAGGTCCTAAAGAGCTAGGAAGCTAAATTTTTTTATATTTAAATGGCATGAGATTGTAGCTTTCTAACAAGGTATAACTTAAGTAGCTAGCATAAATAGTATCCGATATATATGCGGGTATATCGGACATTTTTCGAAAAATGTCCCAAAATTACCCCAGTTTTTAACGACTTCATATAAATCGCAATTTTAAAAGGCCCTAAGGAGCTAGGAAGCTAAATTTTTTTATATTTGGATGGCATGAGATTATAGCTTTCTAACAAAGTATAACTTAAGTAGCTAGCATAAATAGTATCCGATATATATGCGGGTATATCGGACATTTTTCGAAAAATGTCCCAAAATTACCCCAGTTTTTAACGACTTCATATAAATCGCAATTTTAAAAGGCCCTAAGGAGCTAGGAAGCTAAATTTTTTTATATTTGGATGGCATGAGATTATAGCTTTCTAACAAAGTATAACTTAAGTAGCTAGCATAAACAGTACCCGATATATATGCGGGTATATCGGACATTTTTCGAAAAATGTCCCAAAATTACCCCAGTTTTTAACGACTTCATATAAATCGCAATTCTAAAGGCCCCTAAAGAGCTAGGAAACTAAATTTGTTTATATTTGGATGGCATGAGATTGTAGCTTTCTAACAAGGTATAACTTAAGTAGCTAGCATAAACAGTACCCGATATATATGCGGGTATATCGGACATTTTTCGAAAAATGTCCCAAAATTACCCCAGTTTTTAACGACTTCATATAAATCGCAATTTTAAAAGGCCCTAAAGAGCTGGGAAGCTAAATTTTTTTATATTTAAATGGCATGAGATTGTAGCTTTCTAACAAGGTATAACTTAAGTAGCTAGCATAAATAGTACCCGATATATATGCGGGTATATCGGACATTTTTCGAAAAATGTCCCAAAATTACCCCAGTTTTTAACGACTTCATATAAATCGCAATTCTAAAGGCCCCTAAAGTGCTAGGAAGCTAATTTTTTTATATTTGGATTGCATGAGATTGTAGCTTTCTAACAAGATATAACTTAAGTAGCTAGCATAAACAGTACCCGATATATATGCGGGTATACCGGACATTTTTCGAAAAATGTCCCAAAATTACCCCAGTTTTTAACGACTTCATATAAATCGCAATTCTAAAGGCCCCTAAAGAGGTGGAAAGCTAAATTTTTTTATATTTGGATTGCATGAGATTGTAGCTTTCTAACAAGGTATAACTTAAGTAGCTAGCATAAACAGTACCCGATATATATGCGGGTATACCGGACATTTTTCGAAAAATGTCCCAAAATTACCCCAGTTTTTAACGACTTCATATAAATCGCAATTTTAAAAGGCCATAAAGAGCTAGGAAGCTAAAGTTTTTTATATTTGGATTGCATGAGATTGTAGCTTTCTAACAAGGTATAACTTAAGTAGCTAGCATAAATAGTACCCGATATATATGCGGGTATATCGGACATTTTTCGAAAAATGTCCAAAAATTACCCCAGTTTTTAACGACTTCATATAAATCGCAATTTTAAAAGGCCCTAAAGAGCTAGGAAGCTAAATTTTTTTATATTTGGATGGCATGAGATTGTAGCTTTCTAACAAGGTATAACTTAAGTAGCTAGCATAAACAGTACCCGATATATATGCGGGTATATCGGACATTTTTCGAAAAATGTCCCAAAATTACCCCCGTTTTTAACGACTTCATATAAAGCGCAATTTTAAAAGGCCCTAAAGAGCTAGGAAGCTAAATTTTTATATTTGGATTGCATGAGATTGTAGCTTTGTAACAAGGTATAACTTAAGTAGCTAGCGTAAACAGTACCCGATATATATGCGGGTATATCGGACATTTTTCGAAAAATTTGGGACATTTTTCGAAAAATGTCCCAAAATTACCCCAGTTTTTAACGACTTCATATAAATCGCAATTCTAAAGGCCCCTAAAGAGCTAGGAAACTAAATTTGTTTATATTTGGATGGCATGAGATTGTAGCTTTCTAACAAGGTATAACTTAAGTAGCTAGCATAAACAGTACCCGATATATATGCGGGTATATCGGACATTTTTCGAAAAATGTCCCAAAATTACCCCAGTTTTTAACGACTTCATATTAATCGCAATTTTAAAAGGCCCTAAAGAGCTGGGAAGCTAAATTTTTTTATATTTAAATGGCATGAGATTGTAGCTTTCTAACAAGGTATAACTTAAGTAGCTAGCATAAATAGTACCCGATATATATGCGGGTATATCGGACATTTTTCGAAAAATGTCCCAAAATTACCCCAGTTTTTAACGACTTCATATAAATCGCAATTCTAAAGGCCCCTAAAGTGCTAGGAAGCTAATTTTTTTATATTTGGATTGCATGAGATTGTAGCTTTCTAACAAGATATAACTTAAGTAGCTAGCATAAACAGTACCCGATATATATGCGGGTATACCGGACATTTTTCGAAAAATGTCCCAAAATTACCCCAGTTTTTAACGACTTCATATAAATCGCAATTCTAAAGGCCCCTAAAGAGGTGGAAAGCTAAATTTTTTTATATTTGGATTGCATGAGATTGTAGCTTTCTAACAAGGTATAACTTAAGTAGCTAGCATAAATAGTACCTGATATATATGCGGGTATATCGGACATTTTTCGAAAAATGTCCCAAAATTACCCCAGTTTTTAACGACTTCATATAAATCGCAATTTTAAAAGGCCCTAAAGAGCTAGGAAGCTAGCATAAACAGTACCCGATATATATGCGGGTATACCGGACATTTTTCGAAAAATGTCCCAAAATTACCCCAGTTTTTAACGACTTCATATAAATCGCAATTTTAAAAGGCCCTAAAGAGCTAGGAAGCTAAATTTTTTTGTATTTGGATGGCATGAGATTATAGCTTTCTAACAAAGTATAACTTAAGTAGCTAGCATAAATAGTACCCGATATATATGCGGGTATATCGGACATTTTTCGAAAAATGTCCCAAAATTACCCAGTTTTTAACGACTTCATATAAATCGCAATTTTAAAAGGCCCTAAAGAGCTAGGAAGCTAAATTTTTTTATATTTGGATTGCATGAGATTGTAGCTTTCTAACAAGGTATAACTTAAGTAGCTAGCATAAACAGTACCCGATATATATGCGGGTATACCGGACATTTTTCGAAAAATGTCCCAAAATTACACCAGTTTTTAACGACTTCATATAAATCGCAATTCTAAAGGCCCCTAAAGAGGTGGAAAGCTAAATTTTTTTTATATTTGGATGGCATGAGATTGTAGCTTTCTAACAAGGTATAACTTAAGTAGCTAGCATAAACAGTACCCGATATATATGCGGGTATACCGGACATTTTTCGAAAAATGTCCCAAAATTACCCCAGTTTTTAACGACTTCATATAAATCGCAATTTTAAAAGGCCATAAAGAGCTAGGAAGCTAAATTTTTTTATATTTGGATTGCATGAGATTGTAGCTTTCTAATAAGGTTTAACTTAAGTAGCTAGCATAAATAGTACCCGATATATATGCGGGTATATCGGACATTTTTCGAAAAATGTCCAAAAATTACCCCAGTTTTTAACGACTTCATATAAATCGCAATTTTAAAAGGCCCTAAAGAGCTAGGAAGCTAAATTTTTTTATATTTGGATGGCATGAGATTGTAGCTTTCTAACAAGGTATAACTTAAGTAGCTAGCATAAACAGTACCCGATATATATGCGGGTATATCGGACATTTTTCGAAAAATGTCCCAAAATTACCCCCGTTTTTAACGACTTCATATAAATCGCAATTTTAAAAGGCCCTAAAGAGCTAGGAAGCTAAATTTTTATATTTGGATTGCATGAGATTGTAGCTTTCTAACAAGGTATAACTTAAGTAGCTAGCATAAACAGTACCCGATATATATGCGGGTATACCGGACATTTTTCGAAAAATGTCCCAAAATTACCCCAGTTTTTAACGACTTCATATAAATCGCAATTTTAAAAGGCCATAAAGAGCTAGGAAGCTAAATTTTTTTATATTTGGATTGCATGAGATTGTAGCTTTCTAACAAGGTTTAACTTAAGTAGCTAGCATAAATAGTACCCGATATATATGCGGGTATATCGGACATTTTTCGAAAAATGTCCAAAAATTACCCCAGTTTTTAACGACTTCATATAAATCGCAATTTTAAAAGGCCCTAAAGAGCTAGGAAGCTAAATTTTTTTATATTTGGATGGCATGAGATTGTAGCTTTCTAACAAGGTATAACTTAAGTAGCTAGCATAAACAGTACCCGATATATATGCGGGTATATCGGACATTTTTCGAAAAATGTCCCAAAATTACCCCCGTTTTTAACGACTTCATATAAATCGCAATTTTAAAAGGCCCTAAAGAGCTAGGAAGCTAAATTTTTATATTTGGATTGCATGAGATTGTAGCTTTGTAACAAGGTATAACTTAAGTAGCTAGCGTAAACAGTACCCGATATATATGCGGGTATATCGGACATTTTTCGAAAAATGTCCCAAAATTACCCCAGTTTTTAACGACTTCATATAAATCGCAATTTTAAAAGGCCCTAAAGAGCTAGGAAGCTAAATTTTTTTATATTTCGATGGCATGAGATTGTAGCTTTCTAACAAGGTATAACTTAAGTAGCTAGCATAAATAGTACCCGATATATATGCGGGTATATCGGACATTTTTCGAAAAATGTCCCAAAATTACCCCAGTTTTTAACGACTTCATATAAATCGCAATTTTAAAAGGCCCTAAAGAGCTGGGAAGCTAAATTTTTTTATATTTAAATGGCATGAGATTGTAGCTTTCTAACAAGGTATAACTTAAGTAGCTAGCATAAATAGTACCCGATATATATGCGGGTATATCGGACATTTTTCGAAAAATGTCCCAAAATTACCCCAGTTTTTAACGACTTTAAAAGGCCATAAAGAGCTAGGAAGCTAAATTTTTTTATATTTGGATTGCATGAGATTGTAGCTTTCTAACAAGGTTTAACTTAAGTAGCTAGCATAAATAGTACCCGATATATATGATTAGAGATTGTAGCTTTCTAACAAGGTATAACTTAAGTAGCTAGCATAAACAGTACCCGATATATATGCGGGTATACCGGACATTTTTCGAAAAATGTCCCAAAATTACCCCAGTTTTTAACGACTTCATATAAATCGCAATTTTAAAAGGCCATAAAGAGCTAGGAAGCTAAATTTTTTTATATTTGGATTGCATGAGATTGTAGCTTTCTAACAAGGTTTAACTTAAGTAGCTAGCATAAATAGTACCCGATATATATGCGGGTATATCGGACATTTTTCGAAAAATGTCCAAAAATTACCCCAGTTTTTAGCGACTTCATATAAATCGCAATTTTAAAAGTTCCTAAAGAGCTAGGAAGCTAAATTTTTTTATATTTGGATGGCATGAGATTGTAGCTTTCTAACAAGGTATAACTTAAGTAGCTAGCATAAACAGTACCCGATATATATGCGGGTATATCGGACATTTTTCGAAAAATGTCCCAAAATTACCCCCGTTTTTAACGACTTCATATAAATCGCAATTTTAAAAGGCCCTAAAGAGCTAGGAAGCTAAATTTTTATATTTGGATTGCATGAGATTGTAGCTTTGTAACAAGGTATAACTTAAGTAGCTAGCGTAAACAGTACCCGATATATATGCGGGTATATCGGACATTTTTCGAAAAATGTCCCAAAATTACCCCAGTTTTTAACGACTTCATATAAATCGCAATTTTAAAAGGCCCTAAAGAGCTAGGAAGCTAAATTTTTTTATATTTCGATGGCATGAGATTGTAGCTTTCTAACAAGGTATAACTTAAGTAGCTAGCATAAATAGTACCCGATATATATGCGGGTATATCGGACATTTTTCGAAAAATGTCCCAAAATTACCCCAGTTTTTAACGACTTCATATAAATCGCAATTTTAAAAGGCCCTAAAGAGCTGGGAAGCTAAATTTTTTTATATTTAAATGGCATGAGATTGTAGCTTTCTAACAAGGTATAACTTAAGTAGCTAGCATAAATAGTACCCGATATATATGCGGGTATATCGGACATTTTTCGAAAAATGTCCCAAAATTACCCCAGTTTTTAACGACTTTAAAAGGCCATAAAGAGCTAGGAAGCTAAATTTTTTTATATTTGGATTGCATGAGATTGTAGCTTTCTAACAAGGTTTAACTTAAGTAGCTAGCATAAATAGTACCCGATATATATGCGGGTATATCGGACATTTTTCGAAAAATGTCCAAAAATTACGCCAGTTTTTAACGACTTCATATAAATCGCAATTTTAAAAGGCCCTAAAGAGCTAGGAAGCTAAATTTTTTTATATTTGGATGGCATGAGATTGTAGCTTTCTAACAAGGTATAACTTAAGTAGCTAGCATAAACAGTACCCGATATATATGCGGGTATATCGGACATTTTTCGAAAAATGTCCCAAAATTACCCCCGTTTTTAACGACTTCATATAAATCGCAATTTTAAAAGGCCCTAAAGAGCTAGTGTCGCCGATGGCTCATATATTTATTTATTTAAATTTATTACGATTTTTATTTTTATTAATTTTAATTATTTCGGTTTGTTTATATTTATTGTTTGTGAGCTACCTTAATGTTTACTTAAATTGTCTTATTTACCAATTGTATGATCATTGTTGTTTGGTTCATTTGTCCGTTAGGATTTTTTTATATTGCTTTGTATTCCCTTTTGTTCATATTTGTTTACGAACTAATCGCACTTTTTGTCCCTAAATTATACTGCAGTATTTTCGTTCAGTTTATTTATTTGGAAATGAACTGTTGTAATAGTACATAAACAAAAAGAAATTTGTAGGCTCAGTAATAACTGGCTTTAGAATTAAAATTTAGTTTGTTGGGGATAAAGACTGCGGTAAGTCGCTTAATATATTTATAAGTTATTTTTTTGTAATAAGTTCTTTTTTTAGAAATAAACGGTTGCTCAAGTATATGCATCATTAATTGTAAATTTGTGGTTCATTTATTTGAGACTGGTTAAATTCGCTGTCCTCAACATATAGGCTCAGGTCGCAGCCAGCGACAAATTTTATTTCGCATTCTATGAGCGAACTTGTGGTTCCTTGCCTGCCGGAACAAATTTTATTTCGCAATTTTTTGAGCGATCTTGTGGTTCCTTGCCCGTCGGAACAAATTATATTTCGCAACCTTTGAGCGAACTTGTGGTTCCTTGCCTGCCGGAACATTTTACTTGTACTTTATGTGAATTTGTGGTTCCAAGCTGCCGGAACAAATAGAAATAATTGTGAAGCCGTCCCATGCCTGCCGGTACAAGTGTTTAAACTAAAGTATGAAATTTTTGTGGTTCCTTACACGCCGGAACGAGTAAAACTTTAAGCTGAATTTGTGTGTATTGTAACCTGTCCTGCTGGAACAAATTGTGTTTTTTTATTTGTGATAAATTGTGTGATTCCTTGGCTGCCGGAGCAATTAAATTTTAATCTGCAGTGAATAGCAATTAATTTGTGAATTTGTGAAGCCCCAAGCCTGCCGGAACAAATTAATTTTGTGTTGCTGTTTAATATTTGTGAATTTGTGTGCCCTTTAAAAATATTTGTGATTCAAGATGCAACGGTCGCCATCTAGAAAAAGCTCTCGTTTGCAGACAGCAACTAGCCAAAATGTGAATAGTTCCACGCCTGCCGGAACAGATAGTTCAGCAAATGTTTCTCAAATGCCGTCGATACAAAATGTCAGTTCTGTTGCCCTCGGAACGACAACAACCGTAACTAGTGCCTCTATAAGTGCCCCTAGAGAACCGACACCTGCTGTATCAACGCAAAACATTTTCAGTTCAACAAGTGAAGAGCCCTTTAGTCTGCCGCCGTTAGTGCCCGGTCCTAATGTGAGAACCCAGCCACCACAAACCATATCGTCTGATAATGAGAACCTGCAACGACAAATTGATATCCTGCAAGCTCAATTGGCAAACGCTCAACGTGCTTTAAGAGCAAATCAAAATTTAAATACGCCGAATGTTATTGGACATAATGCGCCAGTCATCCAAAGTATTAGCAGTGGCCCTGAGAACATGGTTGATCGCCGGAATCCAACGCCATATTCCTATGTTAGTCAGTCAGACCAGTTGATGACATCTCAGCCTCTTATTGTTTCCCCTGCTACAGTGCCCATGCCAGTACAACGCAAACTTTATGATCTGCCCGAATTTTGTGGTACTCCCGAGGACTGGCCAATGTTTTTGTCTGCCCTTGAACATTCGACAGCGGCATATTCGTACAATAATTTTGAAAATTGTTTGAGATTACAGAAGGCTTTGAAAGGTGAAGCCAGAGAGTGCGTGAAGTCGTTGCTCATCCACCCAAATAATGTGCCAACAGTTATAGAGCAATTAAAGCTACAATATGGTCGCACAGAGTTGCTTATTCGATGTCAATTGCAACAGATGAAGGAAGTTCAGCCCATAGCAGAAAACGCGATCGATAAATTGGTGCCGTATTCCATTAAGGTCAGAAATTTAGCAGCATTTTTGGAATCTGCCAATGGTTATCAACATTTGTCGAATCCAACATTCATGGAGGAGTTAGTACAGAAGCTTCCAATGAGCAAACGTTTGGATTGGGCCCAGTTTGCTTCAACTTTACCTCAGTTGCCGACTATTTTGGATTTTAGTACCTGGCTCCAGCGTGTTGCAAATTTGGTAAGAAGTGTGCAAATAAGCAGTTCAAGTGGCAATAGATCTAACAGTGATCCAAAACGAAAAGTGGTTTTATATGCTTCTGATGGCCCAGAACGTCAGTTAAAATGTTTTTATTGTGTTGGCCCACATAAAATTTTTGATTGTAAGAAATTTTTAGAATTGAGTGTGCCTAATAGATGGAGTGAAGTGAAGAGATTGAAGTTATGTTTTTCGTGTCTCAGTGGTGGCCATTCAAGTAAAGATTGTCGTCGGCGTAAGCAGTGTCCAATGGAAAAGTGCCAAAGAAATCACAACAAATTATTGCATGAAACTAAACCTAATGAATCAAGTGAACGATCCGTAAATGTGCCGCCAACAGAGAGAGCTTCAACAGTCGAGCCAGTGCTTAGTTGTGTTTCCAGTGCTAGTGAAAGAAGTGATTTGTTGTTCAGAGTGCTCCCAGTGGTTCTTTATGGACCAAATTGTTCTATTGAAACTTATGCACTCCTAGATGAAGGTTCTTCGGTCACGATGATGGATAGCTCTTTAGTGAGACAGCTTGGACTGCATGGTCGACAAAGTCAATTGAATTTGAGTTGGTATGGTGGTAAATCGGCACAAGAACCAGTTATGGTGGTGGATCTTCATGTGAGCGGTGTTAATAAGAAGAGGAAATATGCTTTGAAAAATGTGTATGGTGTCTCGAATTTGAAGTTGCCTAGTCAGAGTTTTAATGCGGATTTAGTAAAGAATCATGGTGTGCCTTTAAACTCATATGAATGTGTGGCTCCAAAGGTACTAATTGGATTGGACCATTGCCATTTAGGATTGCCTGATGAAATAGTCCCTTTGGAAGATGCTGGTCCATATGCTGCCAATACTCCTCTTGGATGGGTTGTTTTTGGAAACGTGAAAGGAGGTCGCCCTGGAACTCAAACATGTTTGCTGACACAGTTGGATAATCTAAATAATTTGGTGGCAAATTATTTTGAAACTGAAAATTTTGGTGTTAAGGCTCTACCAGTGATTGAGTTAAGAGATGATTTACGTGCACGAGAGATATTGAGAAATTCGACGAAGAGGGTTGCCGGAAGATTTGAATCCAGACTACTATGGTGTAATGATGACGTAGTCCTGCCGGATAGCTATTCCATGGCCCTTAATAGATTTTTTGGAATGGAAAGAAAAATGAAAAATAATCCTGAATTTGGTGCGGCCTATAAACAAATAATGAGTGAATATTTGCAGAAGCGGTATGTACGCAAATTATCATTGAGTGAAGTCGATACATTTCATCCGAGAACATGGTACTTGCCCCACTTTGGTGTCGTAAACCCTAATAAGCCAGGGAAGATTCGTATGGTGTTCGATGCAGCAGCAAAGGTGGAAGGTGTCTCGTTGAATTCAAAGTTATTGAAAGGCCCTCAGCAGTACAAACCGTTGCCATCAGTTTTATTTAATTTTAGAATCGGTTCCGTAGCTGTTTGTGGGGACATAAAGGAAATGTTTCATGAAGTTGTTGTTGCAGAGGAAGACAGGTGTTCGCAGAGGTTCTTGTGGCGAGATGATGCTAGTGGTCCACCGGAAGTGTATGAGATGCTTGTGATGACGTTTGGAGCTGCCTGTTCGCCCTGTATTGCCCATTATGTGAAGGAAATACATAAAGTTGCTGGTTTTGAAATGCTCAGGAGACATAGTGTACTTTGGGACGAGATGTTGCCCATTGTTGCGTCATTACAAGCGATGTGGAATAAATGGCGCCAAGAGCTAAGAAATGTTGTCCATGTAAAGGTTCCACGATTTTATTTTGGAAATGGTTTGCCCTTGGAGTTAGAGCTGCATATTTTTGTTGATGCCAGTGAAGATGTTTGGAGATGGTTGCCTACAGTTCTCAATGTTGCCGATGATACTACAAGAGCTGAAAATAAAGTTGATTTTTCCATTGAGACACGTTGGTTCCAAGGGCCACAATTTTTTTATGAAAACGAAACTGACTGGCCGAATAAGAATTCTGAGAAATCTGATGATTTGTGTGAAGAAGAACTACGCCCCAAATTTGTTATGCTGGTTAGTACAAATTTAGTTATTGATTTTAATCGTTTTTCTTCATTTCTCAGGCTTAAACGAACAATGGCTTGGGTTCTGAGATTTATCAATCGCTGCCGAAATTATGATAAATGTAATGGTTCGAGATGCCTGTGTGCTGAAGAGTTAAGGGTTGCTGAAACTAGTCTGTGTCGTCTGTCCCAAGAAGAGTGTTCTTTAAAAAATGACAACGAGTTATTTTCTCTTTCGCCTTATTTTGATGAAAATAATTTACTTCGAGTGAGCGGTCGTATTGATGCTGCGAGTTGGTTGCCTTTAGATGCCAGGCACCCCATTATTTTGTCGTCCTGTCACCGCTTTACACAACTATTTGTTGCCCATGTGCATAATAAAATGAGACATCAAAATTTTGAGGCTACCATAGGCGAAATAAGGAAAAGATTCTGGATTCCACGACTTCGAAATCTGTTGAGTAAGACCACATCAAATTGCAACATTTGTAAGATTCGTCGTGCTGTTCCAGTAGCTCCTTTTATGGGATCGTTGCCAAGTGATAGACTAACTCCATATGTCCGGCCATTTACTTATACTGGTGTTGACTATTTTGGCCCATTAAATGTGACTGTTGGTAGACGCCATGAAAAACGTTGGGTTGCCCTGTTTACGTGCCTTACAATCAGAGCTGTACATTTAGAAGTGGCCTATGATCTATCTACTGATTCGTGTATTTTGGCTATACGGAATTTTATAAATCGTCGTGGCACCCCATTGAAGATTCGGAGTGATAACGGAAAGAATTTTGTTGGAGTTAACCAAGAAGCCCAGCGATTTGATGAAGTATTTGATCTGGTTAAAATTGAAGATGAGTTGTCCACAAGGGGCATTGAATGGCAGTTTAATTGTCCACATAATCCTGCAGAAGGTGGAATATGGGAGCGAATGGTTCAATGTGATAAAAAGGTTTTAAGAGTAACCCTAAAAGAAGTCGCCCCAAAAGAGCACACCTTGCAAAGTTTTTTAATTGAAGCCGAAAACATCGTGAACTCTCGCCCATTGACTCACTTGCCTGTCAGTCCGGAAGACGAAGAACCATTGACGCCTAATTATTTCTTGTTGGGTTCTGCAAATACGGCTCAAACGCCAGAAGGTATTGAAATTACAAAGCCAGTGGTACTGAAGAAGCAGTGGCGAATTGCTCGACAGCTACGAGATCATTTTTGGAAAAGATGGATTGTGGAATATTTGCCCACACTTACAAGACGGTCCAAATGGTGCGAACATACGAAGCCTGTGGCCCCGGGAGATCTTGTACTAATTTGTGATCCAGCTGTTTCCCGCCGAGATTGGAAGAGAGGTCGTGTCGTAAATGTGTTTCCTGGCAGTGATGGTGTAATCCGAAGAGCTGATGTCCAAACAAGTAGTGGAATACTTAAACGCCCAGTTTCCAAACTAGCAGTCCTTGATTTGGAGTAGTGAATCGTTGCCGATCCACGGGGGTGGGAATGTCGCCGATGGCTCATATATTTATTTATTTAAATTTATTACGATTTTTATTTTTATTAATTTTAATTATTTCGGTTTGTTTATATTTATTGTTTGTGAGCTACCTTAATGTTTACTTAAATTGTCTTATTTACCAATTGTATGATCATTGTTGTTTGGTTCATTTGTCCGTTAGGATTTTTTTATATTGCTTTGTATTCCCTTTTGTTCATATTTGTTTACGAACTAATCGCACTTTTTGTCCCTAAATTATACTGCAGTATTTTCGTTCAGTTTATTTATTTGGAAATGAACTGTTGTAATAGTACATAAACAAAAAGAAATTTGTAGGCTCAGTAATAACTGGCTTTAGAATTAAAATTTAGTTTGTTGGGGATAAAGACTGCGGTAAGTCGCTTAATATATTTATAAGTTATTTTTTTGTAATAAGTTCTTTTTTTAGAAATAAACGGTTGCTCAAGTATATGCATCATTAATTGTAAATTTGTGGTTCATTTATTTGAGACTGGTTAAATTCGCTGTCCTCAACATATAGGCTCAGGTCGCAGCCAGCGACAGCTAGGAAGCTAAATTTTTATATTTGGATTGCATGAGATTGTAGCTTTGTAACAAGGTATAACTTAAGTAGCTAGCGTAAACAGTACCCGATATATATGCGGGTATATCGGACATTTTTCGAAAAATGTCCCAAAATTACCCCAGTTTTTAACGACTTCATATAAATCGCAATTTTAAAAGGCCCTAAAGAGCTAGGAAGCTAAATTTTTTTATATTTCGATGGCATGAGATTGTAGCTTTCTAACAAGGTATAACTTAAGTAGCTAGCATAAATAGTACCCGATATATATGCGGGTATATCGGACATTTTTCGAAAAATGTCCCAAAATTACCCCAGTTTTTAACGACTTCATATAAATCGCAATTTTAAAAGGCCCTAAAGAGCTGGGAAGCTAAATTTTTTTATATTTAAATGGCATGAGATTGTAGCTTTCTAACAAGGTATAACTTAAGTAGCTAGCATAAATAGTACCCGATATATATGCGGGTATATCGGACATTTTTCGAAAAATGTCCCAAAATTACCCCAGTTTTTAACGACTTCATATAAATCGCAATTTTAAAAGGCCCTAAAGAGCTAGGAAGCTAAATTTTTTTTATATTTGGATGGCATGAGATTCTAGCTTTCTAACAAGGTATAACTTAAGTAGCTAGCATAAACAGTACCCGATATATATGCGGGTATACCGGACATTTTTCGAAAAATGTCCCAAAATTACCCCAGTTTTTAACGACTTCATATAAATCGCAATTCTAAAGGCCCCTAAAGTGCTAGGAAGCTAATTTTTTTATATTTGGATGCATGAGATTGTAGCTTTCTAACAAGGTTTAACTTAAGTAGCTAGCATAAATAGTACCCGATATATATGCGGGTATATCGGACATTTTTCGAAAAATGTCCAAAAATTACCCCAGTTTTTAACGACTTCATATAAATCGCAATTTTAAAAGGCCCTAAAGAGCTAGGAAGCTAAATTTTTTTATATTTGGATGGCATGAGATTGTAGCTTTCTAACAAGGTATAACTTAAGTAGCTAGCATAAACAGTACCCGATATATATGCGGGTATATCGGACATTTTTCGAAAAATGTCCCAAAATTACCCCCGTTTTTAACGACTTCATATAAATCGCAATTTTAAAAGGCCCTAAAGAGCTAGGAAGCTAAATTTTTATATTTGGATTGCATGAGATTGTAGCTTTGTAACAAGGTATAACTTAAGTAGCTAGCGTAAACAGTACCCGATATATATGCGGGTATATCGGACATTTTTCGAAAAATGTCCCAAAATTACCCCAGTTTTTAACGACTTCATATAAATCGCAATTTTAAAAGGCCCTAAAGAGCTAGGAAGCTAAATTTTTTTATATTTCGATGGCATGAGATTGTAGCTTTCTAACAAGGTATAACTTAAGTAGCTAGCATAAATAGTACCCGATATATATGCGGGTATATCGGACATTTTTCGAAAAATGTCCCAAAATTACCCCAGTTTTTAACGACTTCATATAAATCGCAATTTTAAAAGGCCCTAAAGAGCTGGGAAGCTAAATTTTTTTATATTTAAATGGCATGAGATTGTAGCTTTCTAACAAGGTATAACTTAAGTAGCTAGCATAAATAGTACCCGATATATATGCGGGTATATCGGACATTTTTCGAAAAATGTCCCAAAATTACCCCAGTTTTTAACGACTTCATATAAATCGCAATTTTAAAAGGCCCTAAAGAGCTAGGAAGCTAAATTTTTTTTATATTTGGATGGCATGAGATTCTAGCTTTCTAACAAGGTATAACTTAAGTAGCTAGCATAAACAGTACCCGATATATATGCGGGTATACCGGACATTTTTCGAAAAATGTCCCAAAATTACCCCAGTTTTTAACGACTTCATATAAATCGCAATTCTAAAGGCCCCTAAAGTGCTAGGAAGCTAATTTTTTTATATTTGGATTGCATGAGATTGTAGCTTTCTAACAAGATATAACTTAAGTAGCTAGCATAAACAGTACCCGATATATATGCGGGTATACCGGAGATTTTTCGAAAAATGTCCCAAAATTACCCCAGTTTTTAACGACTTCATATAAATCGCAATTCTAAAGGCCCCTAAAGAGGTGGAAAGCTAAATTTTTTTATATTTGGATTGCATGAGATTGTAGCTTTCTAACAAGGTATAACTTAAGTAGCTAGCATAAATAGTACCCGATATATATGCGGGTATATCGGACATTTTTCGAAAAATGTCCCAAAATTACCCCAGTTTTTAACGACTTCATATAAATCGCAATTTTAAAAGGCCCTAAAGAGCTAGGAAGCTAAATTTTTTTTATATTTGGATGGCATGAGATTCTAGCTTTCTAACAAGGTATAACTTAAGTAGCTAGCATAAACAGTACCCGATATATATGCGGGTATACCGGACATTTTTCGAAAAATGTCCCAAAATTACCCCAGTTTTTAACGACTTCATATAAATCGCAATTTTAAAAGGCCCTAAAGAGCTAGGAAGCTAAATTTTTTTATATTTGGATGGCATGAGATTATAGCTTTCTAACAAAGTATAACTTAAGTAGCTAGCATAAATAGTACCCGATATATATGCGGGTATATCGGACATTTTTCGAAAAATGTCCCAAAATTACCCAGTTTTTAACGACTTCATATAAATCGCAATTTTAAAAGGCCCTAAAGAGCTAGGAAGCTAAATTTTTTTATATTTGGATTGCATGAGATTGTAGCTTTCTAACAAGGTATAACTTAAGTAGCTAGCATAAACAGTACCCGATATATATGCGGGTATACCGGACATTTTTCGAAAAATGTCCCAAAATTACACCAGTTTTTAACGACTTCATATAAATCGCAATTCTAAAGGCCCCTAAAGAGGTGGAAAGCTAAATTTTTTTTATATTTGGATGGCATGAGATTGTAGCTTTCTAACAAGGTATAACTTAAGTAGCTAGCATAAACAGTACCCGATATATATGCGGGTATACCGGACATTTTTCGAAAAATGTCCCAAAATTACCCCAGTTTTTAACGACTTCATATAAATCGCAATTTTAAAAGGCCCTAAAGAGCTAGGAAGCTAAATTTTTTTATATTTGGATTGCATGAGATTGTAGCTTTCTAACAAGGTATAACTTAAGTAGCTAGCATAAACAGTACCCGATATATATGCGGGTATATCGGACATTTTTCGAAAAATGTCCAAAAATTACCCCAGTTTTTAACGACTTCATATAAATCGCAATTTTAAAAGGCCCTAAAGAGCTAGGAAGCTAAATTTTTTTATATTTGGATGGCATGAGATTATAGCTTTCTAACAAAGTATAACTTAAGTAGCTAGCATAAATAGTACCCGATATATATGCGGGTATATCGGACATTTTTCGAAAAATGTCCCAAAATTACCCAGTTTTTAACGACTTCATATAAATCGCAATTTTAAAAGGCCCTAAAGAGCTAGGAAGCTAAATTTTTTTATATTTGGATTGCATGAGATTGTAGCTTTCTAACAAGGTATAACTTAAGTAGCTAGCATAAACAGTACCCGATATATATGCGGGTATACCGGACATTTTTCGAAAAATGTCCCAAAATTACACCAGTTTTTAACGACTTCATATAAATCGCAATTCTAAAGGCCCCTAAAGAGGTGGAAAGCTAAATTTTTTTTATATTTGGATGGCATGAGATTGTAGCTTTCTAACAAGGTATAACTTAAGTAGCTAGCATAAACAGTACCCGATATATATGCGGGTATACCGGACATTTTTCGAAAAATGTCCCAAAATTACCCCAGTTTTTAACGACTTCATATAAATCGCAATTTTAAAAGGCCCTAAAGAGCTAGGAAGCTAAATTTTTTTATATTTGGATTGCATGAGATTGTAGCTTTCTAACAAGGTATAACTTAAGTAGCTAGCATAAACAGTACCCGATATATATGCGGGTATATCGGACATTTTTCGAAAAATGTCCAAAAATTACCCCAGTTTTTAACGACTTCATATAAATCGCAATTTTAAAAGGCCCTAAAGAGCTAGGAAGCTAAATTTGTTTATATTTAGATGGCATGAGATTGTAGGTATAACTTAACAAGGTATAACTTAAGTAGCTAGCATAAATAGTACCCGATATATATGCGGGTATATCGGACATTTTTCGAAAAATGTCCCAAAATTACCCCAGTTTTTAACGACTTCATATAAATCGCAATTCTAAAGGCCCCTAAAGTGATAGGAAGCTAATTTTAGGAAGCTAGCTTTCTAACAAGATATAACTTAAGTAGCTAGCATAAACAGTACCCGATATATATGCGGGTATACCGGACATTTTTCGAAAAATGTCCCAAAATTACCCCAGTTTTTAACGACTTCATATAAATCGCAATTTTAAAAGGCCCTAAAGAGCTAGGAAGCTAAATTTTTTTATATTTGGATTGCATGAGATTGTAGCTTTCTAACAAGGTATAACTTAAGTAGCTAGCATAAACAGTACCCGATATATATGCGGGTATATCGGACATTTTTCGAAAAATGTCCAAAAATTACCCCAGTTTTTAACGACTTCATATAAATCGCAATTTTAAAAGGCCCTAAAGAGCTAGGAAGCTAAATTTGTTTATATTTAGATGGCATGAGATTGTAGGTATAACTTAACAAGGTATAACTTAAGTAGCTAGCATAAATAGTACCCGATATATATGCGGGTATATCGGACATTTTTCGAAAAATGTCCCAAAATTACCCCAGTTTTTAACGACTTCATATAAATCGCAATTCTAAAGGCCCCTAAAGTGCTAGGAAGCTAATTTTAGGAAGCTAGCTTTCTAACAAGATATAACTTAAGTAGCTAGCATAAACAGTACCCGATATATATGCGGGTATACCGGACATTTTTTGAAAAATGTCCCAAAATTACCCCAGTTTTTAACGACTTCATATAAATCGCAATTCTAAAGGCCCCTAAAGAGGTGGAAAGCTAAATTTTTTTATATTTGGATTGCATGAGATTGTAGCTTTCTAACAAGATATAACTTAAGTAGCTAGCATAAACAGTACCCGATATATATGCGGGTATATCGGACATTTTTCGAAAAATGTCCCAAAATTACCCCAGTTTTTAACGACTTCATATAAATCGCAATTTTAAAAGGCCCTAAAGAGCTAGGAAGCTAAATTTTTTTATATTTCGATGGCATGAGATTGTAGCTTTCTAACAAGGTATAACTTAAGTAGCTAGCATAAATAGTACCCGATATATATGCGGGTATATCGGACATTTTTCGAAAAATGTCCCAAAATTACCCCAGTTTTTAACGACTTCATATAAATCGCAATTTTAAAAGGCCCTAAAGAGCTGGGAAGCTAAATTTTTTTATATTTAAATGGCATGAGATTGTAGCTTTCTAACAAGGTATAACTTAAGTAGCTAGCATAAATAGTACCCGATATATATGCGGGTATATCGGACATTTTTCGAAAAATTTCCCAAAATTACCCCAGTTTTTAACGACTTCATATAAATCGCAATTTTAAAAGGCCCTAAAGAGCTAGGAAGCTAAATTTTTTTTATATTTGGATGGCATGAGATTCTAGCTTTCTAACAAGGTATAACTTAAGTAGCTAGCATAAACAGTACCCGATATATATGCGGGTATACCGGACATTTTTCGAAAAATGTCCCAAAATTACCCCAGTTTTTAACGACTTCATATAAATCGCAATTCTAAAGGCCCCTAAAGTGCTAGGAAGCTAATTTTTTTATATTTGGATTGCATGAGATTGTAGCTTTCTAACAAGATATAACTTAAGTAGCTAGCATAAACAGTACCCGATATATATGCGGGTATACCGGACATTTTTCGAAAAATGTCCCAAAATTACCCCAGTTTTTAACGACTTCATCTAAATCGCAATTCTAAAGGCCCCTAAAGAGGTGGAAAGCTAAATTTTTTTATATTTGGATTGCATGAGATTGTAGCTTTCTAACAAGGTATAACTTAAGTAGCTAGCATAAATAGTACCCGATATATATGCGGGTATATCGGACATTTTTCGAAAAATGTCCCAAAATTACCCCAGTTTTTAACGACTTCATATAAATCGCAATTTTAAAAGGCCCTAAAGAGCTAGGAAGCTAAATTTTTTTTATATTTGGATGGCATGAGATTCTAGCTTTCTAACAAGGTATAACTTAAGTAGCTAGCATAAACAGTACCCGATATATATGCGGGTATACCGGACATTTTTCGAAAAATGTCCCAAAATTACCCCAGTTTTTAACGACTTCATATAAATCGCAATTTTAAAAGGCCCTAAAGAGCTAGGAAGCTAAATTTTTTTATATTTGGATGGCATGAGATTATAGCTTTCTAACAAAGTATAACTTAAGGAGCTAGCATAAATAGTACCCGATATATATGCGGGTATATCGGACATTTTTCGAAAAATGTCCCAAAATTACCCAGTTTTTAACGACTTCATATAAATCGCAATTTTAAAAGGCCCTAAAGAGCTAGGAAGCTAAATTTTTTTTATATTTGGATTGCATGAGATTGTAGCTTTCTAACAAGGTATAACTTAAGTAGCTAGCATAAACAGTACCCGATATATATGCGGGTATATCGGACATTTTTCGAAAAATGTCCAAAAATTACCCCAGTTTTTAACGACTTCATATAAATCGCAATTTTAAAAGGCCCTAAAGAGCTAGGAAGCTAAATTTGTTTATATTTAGATGGCATGAGATTGTAGGTATAACTTAACAAGGTATAACTTAAGTAGCTAGCATAAATAGTACCCGATATATATGCGGGTATATCGGACATTTTTCGAAAAATGTCCCAAAATTACCCCAGTTTTTAACGACTTCATATAAATCGCAATTCTAAAGGCCCCTAAAGTGCTAGGAAGCTAATTTTAGGAAGC
Organism: Calliphora vicina; assembly: GCF_958450345.1. Lineage (NCBI taxonomy): Eukaryota > Metazoa > Arthropoda > Insecta > Diptera > Calliphoridae > Calliphora > Calliphora vicina. The sequence continues at coordinate 80,019 of NW_027052577.1, forward strand.
TAGCTTTCTAACAAGATATAACTTAAGTAGCTAGCATAAACAGTACCCGATATATATGCGGGTATACCGGACATTTTTTGAAAAATGTCCCAAAATTACCCCAGTTTTTAACGACTTCATATAAATCGCAATTCTAAAGGCCCCTAAAGAGGTGGAAAGCTAAATTTTTTTATATTTGGATTGCATGAGATTGTAGCTTTCTAACAAGATATAACTTAAGTAGCTAGCATAAACAGTACCCGATATATATGCGGGTATATCGGACATTTTTCGAAAAATGTCCCAAAATTACCCCAGTTTTTAACGACTTCATATAAATCGCAATTTTAAAAGGCCCTAAAGAGCTAGGAAGCTAAATTTTTTTATATTTCGATGGCATGAGATTGTAGCTTTCTAACAAGGTATAACTTAAGTAGCTAGCATAAATAGTACCCGATATATATGCGGGTATATCGGACATTTTTCGAAAAATGTCCCAAAATTACCCCAGTTTTTAACGACTTCATATAAATCGCAATTTTAAAAGGCCCTAAAGAGCTGGGAAGCTAAATTTTTTTATATTTAAATGGCATGAGATTGTAGCTTTCTAACAAGGTATAACTTAAGTAGCTAGCATAAATAGTACCCGATATATATGCGGGTATATCGGACATTTTTCGAAAAATGTCCCAAAATTACCCCAGTTTTTAACGACTTCATATAAATCGCAATTTTAAAAGGCCCTAAAGAGCTAGGAAGCTAAATTTTTTTTATATTTGGATGGCATGAGATTCTAGCTTTCTAACAAGGTATAACTTAAGTAGCTAGCATAAACAGTACCCGATATATATGCGGGTATACCGGACATTTTTCGAAAAATGTCCCAAAATTACCCCAGTTTTTAACGACTTCATATAAATCGCAATTCTAAAGGCCCCTAAAGTGCTAGGAAGCTAATTTTTTTATATTTGGATTGCATGAGATTGTAGCTTTCTAACAAGATATAACTTAAGTAGCTAGCATAAACAGTACCCGATATATATGCGGGTATACCGGACATTTTTCGAAAAATGTCCCAAAATTACCCCAGTTTTTAACGACTTCATCTAAATCGCAATTCTAAAGGCCCCTAAAGAGGTGGAAAGCTAAATTTTTTTATATTTGGATTGCATGAGATTGTAGCTTTCTAACAAGGTATAACTTAAGTAGCTAGCATAAATAGTACCCGATATATATGCGGGTATATCGGACATTTTTCGAAAAATGTCCCAAAATTACCCCAGTTTTTAACGACTTCATATAAATCGCAATTTTAAAAGGCCCTAAAGAGCTAGGAAGCTAAATTTTTTTTATATTTGGATGGCATGAGATTCTAGCTTTCTAACAAGGTATAACTTAAGTAGCTAGCATAAACAGTACCCGATATATATGCGGGTATACCGGACATTTTTCGAAAAATGTCCCAAAATTACCCCAGTTTTTAACGACTTCATATAAATCGCAATTTTAAAAGGCCCTAAAGAGCTAGGAAGCTAAATTTTTTTATATTTGGATGGCATGAGATTATAGCTTTCTAACAAAGTATATCTTAAGTAGCTAGCATAAATAGTACCCGATATATATGAGGGTATATCGGACATTTTTCGAAAAATGTCCCAAAATTACCCAGTTTTTAACGACTTCATATAAATCGCAATTTTAAAAGGCCCTAAAGAGCTAGGAAGCTAAATTTTTTTATATTTGGATTGCATGAGATTGTAGCTTTCTAACAAGGTATAACTTAAGTAGCTAGCATAAACAGTACCCGATATATATGCGGGTATACCGGACATTTTTCGAAAAATGTCCCAAAATTACACCAGTTTTTAACGACTTCATATAAATCGCAATTCTAAAGGCCCCTAAAGAGGTGGAAAGCTAAATTTTTTTTATATTTGGATGGCATGAGATTGTAGCTTTCTAACAAGGTATAAATTAAGTAGCTAGCATAAACAGTACCCGATATATATGCGGGTATATCGGACATTTTTCGAAAAATGTCCAAAAATTACCCCAGTTTTTAACGACTTCATATAAATCGCAATTTTAAAAGGCCCTAAAGAGCTAGGAAGCTAAATTTGTTTATATTTAGATGGCATGAGATTGTAGGTATAACTTAACAAGGTATAACTTAAGTAGCTAGCATAAATAGTACCCGATATATATGCGGGTATATCGGACATTTTTCGAAAAATGTCCCAAAATTACCCCAGTTTTTAACGACTTCATATAAATCGCAATTCTAAAGGCCCCTAAAGTGCTAGGAAGCTAATTTTAGGAAGCTAGCTTTCTAACAAGATATAACTTAAGTAGCTAGCATAAACAGTACCCGATATATATGCGGGTATACCGGACATTTTTTTAAAAATGTCCCAAAATTACCCCAGTTTTTAACGACTTCATCTAAATCGCAATTCTAAAGGCCCCTAAAGAGGTGGAAAGCTAAATTTTTTTATATTTGGATTGCATGAGATTGTAGCTTTCTAACAAGGTATAACTTAAGTAGCTAGCATAAATAGTACCCGATATATATGCGGGTATATCGGACATTTTTCGAAAAATGTCCCAAAATTACCCCAGTTTTTAACGACTTCATATAAATCGCAATTTTAAAAGGCCCTAAAGAGCTAGGAAGCTAAATTTTTTTTATATTTGGATGGCATGAGATTCTAGCTTTCTAACAAGGTATAACTTAAGTAGCTAGCATAAACAGTACCCGATATATATGCGGGTATACCGGACATTTTTCGAAAAATGTCCCAAAATTACCCCAGTTTTTAACGACTTCATATAAATCGCAATTTTAAAAGGCCCTAAAGAGCTAGGAAGCTAAATTTTTTTATATTTGGATGGCATGAGATTATAGCTTTCTAACAAAGTATAACTTAAGTAGCTAGCATAAATAGTACCCGATATATATGCGGGTATATCGGACATTTTTCGAAAAATGTCCCAAAATTACCCAGTTTTTAACGACTTCATATAAATCGCAATTTTAAAAGGCCCTAAAGAGCTAGGAAGCTAAATTTTTTTATATTTGGATTGCATGAGATTGTAGCTTTCTAACAAGGTATAACTTAAGTAGCTAGCATAAACAGTACCCGATATATATGCGGGTATACCGGACATTTTTCGAAAAATGTCCCAAAATTACACCAGTTTTTAACGACTTCATATAAATCGCAATTCTAAAGGCCGCTAAAGAGGTGGAAAGCTAAATTTTTTTTATATTTGGATGGCATGAGATTGTAGCTTTCTAACAAGGTATAAATTAAGTAGCTAGCATAAACAGTACCCGATATATATGCGGGTATATCGGACATTTTTCGAAAAATGTCCAAAAATTACCCCAGTTTTTAACGACTTCATATAAATCGCAATTTTAAAAGGCCCTAAAGAGCTAGGAAGCTAAATTTGTTTATATTTAGATGGCATGAGATTGTAGGTATAACTTAACAAGGTATAACTTAAGTAGCTAGCATAAATAGTACCCGATATATATGCGGGTATATCGGACATTTTTCGAAAAATGTCCCAAAATTACCCCAGTTTTTAACGACTTCATATAAATCGCAATTCTAAAGGCCCCTAAAGTGCTAGGAAGCTAATTTTAGGAAGCTAGCTTTCTAACAAGATATAACTTAAGTAGCTAGCATAAACAGTACCCGATATATATGCGGGTATACCGGACATTTTTTGAAAAATGTCCCAAAATTACCCCAGTTTTTAACGACTTCATATAAATCGCAATTCTAAAGGCCCCTAAAGAGGTGGAAAGCTAAATTTTTTTATATTTGGATTGCATGAGATTGTAGCTTTCTAACAAGGTATAACTTAAGTAGCTAGCATAAATAGTACCCGATATATATGCGGGTATATCGGACATTTTTCGAAAAATGTCCCAAAATTACCCCAGTTTTTAACGACTTCATATAAATCGCAATTTTAAAAGGCCCTAAAGAGCTAGGAAGCTAAATTTTTTTTATATTTGGATGGCATGAGATTCTAGCTTTCTAACAAGGTATAACTTAAGTAGCTAGCATAAACAGTACCCGATATATATGCGGGTATACCGGACATTTTTCGAAAAATGTCCCAAAATTACCCCAGTTTTTAACGACTTCATATAAATCGCAATTTTAAAAGGCCCTAAAGAGCTAGGAAGCTAAATTTTTTTATATTTGGATGGCATGAGATTATAGCTTTCTAACAAAGTATAACTTAAGTAGCTAGCATAAATAGTACCCGATATATATGCGGGTATATCGGACATTTTTCGAAAAATGTCCCAAAATTACCCAGTTTTTAACGACTTCATATAAATCGCAATTTTAAAAGGCCCTAAAGAGCTAGGAAGCTAAATTTTTTTATATTTGGATTGCATGAGATTGTAGCTTTCTAACAAGGTATAACTTAAGTAGCTAGCATAAACAGTACCCGATATATATGCGGGTATACCGGACATTTTTCGAAAAATGTCCCAAAATTACACCAGTTTTTAACGACTTCATATAAATCGCAATTCTAAAGGCCCCTAAAGAGGTGGAAAGCTAAATTTTTTTTATATTTGGATGGCATGAGATTGTAGCTTTCTAACAAGGTATAACTTAAGTAGCTAGCATAAACAGTACCCGATATATATGCGGGTATACCGGACATTTTTCGAAAAATGTCCCAAAATTACCCCAGTTTTTAACGACTTCATATAAATCGCAATTTTAAAAGGCCCTAAAGAGCTAGGAAGCTAAATTTTTTTATATTTGGATTGCATGAGATTGTAGCTTTCTAACAAGGTATAACTTAAGTAGCTAGCATAAACAGTACCCGATATATATGCGGGTATATCGGACATTTTTCGAAAAATGTCCAAAAATTACCCCAGTTTTTAACGACTTCATATAAATCGCAATTTTAAAACGCCCTAAAGAGCTAGGAAGCTAAATTTTTTTATATTTAGATGGCATGAGATTGTAGGTATAACTTAACAAGGTATAACTTAAGTAGCTAGCATAAATAGTACCCGATATATATGCGGGTATATCGGACATTTTTCGAAAAATGTCCCAAAATTACCCCAGTTTTTAACGACTTCATATAAATCGCAATTCTAAAGGCCCCTAAAGTGCTAGGAAGCTAATTTTAGGAAGCTAGCTTTCTAACAAGATATAACTTAAGTAGCTAGCATAAACAGTACCCGATATATATGCGGGTATACCGGACATTTTTTGAAAAATGTCCCAAAATTACCCCAGTTTTTAACGACTTCATATAAATCGCAATTCTAAAGGCCCCTAAAGAGGTGGAAAGCAAAATTTTTTTATATTTGGATTGCATGAGATTGTAGCTTTCTAACAAGGTATAACTTAAGTAGCTAGCATAAATAGTACCCGATATATATGCGGGTATATCGGACATTTTTCGAAAAATGTCCCAAAATTACACCAGTTTTTAACGACTTCATATAAATCGCAATTCTAAAGGCCCCTAAAGAGGTGGAAAGCTAAATTTTTTTTATATTTGGATGGCATGAGATTGTAGCTTTCTAACAAGGTATAACTTAAGTAGCTAGCATAAACAGTACCCGATATATATGCGGGTATACCGGACATTTTTCGAAAAATGTCCCAAAATTACCCCAGTTTTTAACGACTTCATATAAATCGCAATTTTAAAAGGCCATAAAGAGCTAGGAAGCTAAATTTTTTTATATTTGGATTGCATGAGATTGTAGCTTTCTAACAAGGTATAACTTAAGTAGCTAGCATAAATAGTACCCGATATATATGCGGGTATACCGGACATTTTTCGAAAAATGTCCCAAAATTACCCCAGTTTTTAACGACTTCATATAAATCGCAATTTTAAAAGGCCCTAAAGAGCTAGGAAGCTAAATTTTTTTATATTTGGATTGCATGAGATTGTAGCTTTCTAACAAGGTATAACTTAAGTAGCTAGCATAAACAGTACCCGATATATATGCGGGTATATCGGACATTTTTCGAAAAATGTCCAAAAATTACCCCAGTTTTTAACGACTTCATATAAATCGCAATTTTAAAAGGCCCTAAAGAGCTAGGAAGCTAAATTTTTTTATATTTAGATGGCATGAGATTGTAGGTATAACTTAACAAGGTATAACTTAAGTAGCTAGCATAAATAGTACCCGATATATATGCGGGTATATCGGACATTTTTCGAAAAATGTCCCAAAATTACCCCAGTTTTTAACGACTTCATATAAATCGCAATTCTAAAGGCCCCTAAAGTGCTAGGAAGCTAATTTTAGGAAGCTAGCTTTCTAACAAGATATAACTTAAGTAGCTAGCATAAACACTACCCGATATATATGCGGGTATACCGGACATTTTTTGAAAAATGTCCCAAAATTACCCCAGTTTTTAACGACTTCATATAAATCGCAATTCTAAAGGCCCCTAAAGAGCTAGGAAGCTAATTTTTTTATATTTGGATGGCATGAGATTATAGCTTTCTAACAAAGTATAACTTAAGTAGCTAGCATAAATAGTACCCGATATATATGAGGGTATATCGAACATTTTTCGAAAAATGTCCCAAAATTACCCAGTTTTTAACGACTTCATATAAATCGCAATTTTAAAAGGCCCTAAAGAGCTAGGAAGCTAAATTTTTTCATATTTGGATTGCATGAGATTGTAGCTTTCTAACAAGGTATAACTTAAGTAGCTAGCATAAATAGTACCCGATATATATGCGGGTATATCGGACATTTTTCGAAAAATGTCCCAAAATTACCCCAGTTTTTAACGACTTCATATAAATCGCAATTTTAAAAGGCCCTAAAGAGCTGGGAAGCTAAATTTTTTTATATTTAAATGGCATGAGATTGTAGCTTTCTAACAAGGTATAACTTAAGTAGCTAGCATAAACAGTACCCGATATATATGCGGGTATATCGGACATTTTTCGAAAAAAGTCCCAAAATTACCCCAGTTTTTAACGACTTCATATAAATCGCAATTTTAAAAGGCCCTAAAGAGCTAGGAAGCTAAATTTTTTTATATTTGGATTGCATGAGATTGTAGCTTTCTAACAAGGTATAACTTAAGTAGCTAGCATAAACAGTACCCGATATATATGCGGGTATACCGGACATTTTTCGAAAAATGTCCCAAAATTACCCCAGTTTTTAACGACTTCATATAAATCGCAATTCTAAAGGCCCCTAAAGAGGTGGAAAGCTAAATTTTTTTATATTTGGATTGCATGAGATTGTAGCTTTCTAACAAGGTATAACTTAAGTAGCTAGCATAAATAGTACCCGATATATATGCGGGTATATCGGACATTTTTCGAAAAATGTCCAAAAATTACCCCAGTTTTTAACGACTTCATATAAATCGCAATTTTAAAAGGTCCTAAAGAGCTAGGAAGCTAATTTTTTTTATATTTGGATGGCATGAGATTGTAGCTTTCTAACAAGGTATAACTTAAGTAGCTACCATAAACAGTACCCGATATATATGCGGGTATATCGGACATTTTTCGAAAAATGTCCCAAAATTACCCCAGTTTTTAACGACTTCATATAAATCGCAATTTTAAAAGGCCCTAAAGAGCTAGGAAGCTAAATTTTTTTATATTTGGATTGCATGAGATTGTAGCTTTCTAACAAGGTATAACTTAAGTAGCTAGCATAAACAGTACCCGATATATATGCGGGTATATCGGACATTTTTCGAAAAATGTCCCAAAATTACCCCAGTTTTTAACGACTTCATATAAATCGCAATTTTAAAAGGCCCTAAAGAGCTAGGAAGCTAAATTTTTTTATATTTGGATGGCATGAGATTGTAGCTTTCTAACAAGGTATAACTTAAGTAGCTAGCATAAACAGTACCCGATATATATGCGGGTATACCGGACATTTTTCGAAAAATGTCCAAAATTACCCCAGTTTTTAACGACTTCATATAAATCGCAATTTTAAAGGCCCCTAAAGAGGTGGAAAGCTAAATTTTTTTATATTTGGATTGCATGAGATTGTAGCTTTCTAACAAGGTATAACTTAAGTAGCTAGCATAAATAGTACCCGATATATATGCGGGTATATCGGACATTTTTCGAAAAATGTCCAAAAATTACCCCAGTTTTTAACGACTTCATATAAATCGCAATTTTAAAAGGTCCTAAAGAGCTAGGAAGCTAATTTTTTTTATATTTGGATGGCATGAGATTGTAGCTTTCTAACAAGGTATAACTTAAGTAGCTACCATAAACAGTACCCGATATATATGCGGGTATATCGGACATTTTTCGAAAAATGTCCCAAAATTACCCCAGTTTTTAACGACTTCATATAAATCGCAATTTTAAAAGGCCCTAAAGAGCTAGGAAGCTAAATTTTTTTATATTTGGATTGCATGAGATTGTAGCTTTCTAACAAGGTATAACTTAAGTAGCTAGCATAAACAGTACCCGATATATATGCGGGTATATCGGACATTTTTCGAAAAATGTCCCAAAATTACCCCAGTTTTTAACGACTTCATATAAATCGCAATTTTAAAAGGCCCTAAAGAGCTAGGAAGCTAAATTTTTTTATATTTGGATGGCATGAGATTGTAGCTTTCTAACAAGGTATAACTTAAGTAGCTAGCATAAACAGTACCCGATATATATGCGGGTATACCGGACATTTTTCGAAAAATGTCCCAAAATTACCCCAGTTTTTAACGACTTCATATAAATCGCAATTTTAAAAGGCCCTAAAGAGTTAGGAAGCTAAATTTTTTTATATTTGGATTGCATGAGATTGTAGCTTTCTAACAAGGTATAACTTAAGTAGCTAGCATAAACAGTACCCGATATATATGCGGGTATATCGGACATTTTTCGAAAAATGTCCAAAAATTACCCCAGTTTTTAACGACTTCATATAAATCGCAATTTTAAAAGGCCCTAAAGACCTAGGAAGCTAAATTTTTTTATATTTGGATGGCATGAGATTGTAGCTTTCTAACAAGGTATAACTTAAGTAGCTAGCATAAACAGTACCCGATATATATGCGGGTATATCGGACATTTTTCGAAAAATGTCCCAAAATTACCCCCGTTTTTAACGACTTCATATAAATCGCAATTTTAAAAGGCCCTAAAGAGCTAGGAAGCTAAATTTTTTTATATTTGGATGGCATGAGATTGTAGCTTTCTAACAAGGTATAACTTAAGTAGCTAGCATAAACACTACCCGATATATATGCGGGTATACCGGACATTTTTCGAAAAATGTCCCAAAATTACCCCAGTTTTTAACGACTTCATATAAATCGCAATTTTAAAAGGCCCTAAAGAGCTAGGAAGCTAATTTTTTTTATATTTGGATGGCATGAGATTATAGCTTTCTAACAAAGTATAACTTAAGTAGCTAGCATAAATAGTACCCGATATATATGAGGGTATATCGAACATTTTTCGAAAAATGTCCCAAAATTACCCAGTTTTTAACGACTTCATATAAATCGCAATTTTAAAAGGCCCTAAAGAGCTAGGAAGCTAAATTTTTTCATATTTGGATTGCATGAGATTGTAGCTTTCTAACAAGGTATAACTTAAGTAGCTAGCATAAATAGTACCCGATATATATGCGGGTATATCGGACATTTTTCGAAAAATGTCCCAAAATTACCCCAGTTTTTAACGACTTCATATAAATCGCAATTTTAAAAGGCCCTAAAGAGCTGGGAAGCTAAATTTTTTTATATTTAAATGGCATGAGATTGTAGCTTTCTAACAAGGTATAACTTAAGTAGCTAGCATAAACAGTACCCGATATATATGCGGGTATATCGGACATTTTTCGAAAAAAGTCCCAAAATTACCCCAGTTTTTAACGACTTCATATAAATCGCAATTTTAAAAGGCCCTAAAGAGCTAGGAAGCTAAATTTTTTTATATTTGGATTGCATGAGATTGTAGCTTTCTAACAAGGTATAACTTAAGTAGCTAGCATAAACAGTACCCGATATATATGCGGGTATACCGGACATTTTTCGAAAAATGTCCCAAAATTACCCCAGTTTTTAACGACTTCATATAAATCGCAATTCTAAAGGCCCCTAAAGAGGTGGAAAGCTAAATTTTTTTATATTTGGATTGCATGAGATTGTAGCTTTCTAACAAGGTATAACTTAAGTAGCTAGCATAAATAGTACCCGATATATATGCGGGTATATCGGACATTTTCGAAAAATGTCCAAAAATTACCCCAGTTTTTAACGACTTCATATAAATCGCAATTTTAAAAGGTCCTAAAGAGCTAGGAAGCTAATTTTTTTTTATATTTGGATGGCATGAGATTGTAGCTTTCTAACAAGGTATAACTTAAGTAGCTACCATAAACAGTACCCGATATATATGCGGGTATATCGGACATTTTTCGAAAAATGTCCCAAAATTACCCCAGTTTTTAACGACTTCATATAAATCGCAATTTTAAAAGGCCCTAAAGAGCTAGGAAGCTAAATTTTTTTATATTTGGATTGCATGAGATTGTAGCTTTCTAACAAGGTATAACTTAAGTAGCTAGCATAAACAGTACCCGATATATATGCGGGTATATCGGACATTTTTCGAAAAATGTCCCAAAATTACCCCAGTTTTTAACGACTTCATATAAATCGCAATTTTAAAAGGCCCTAAAGAGCTAGGAAGCTAAATTTTTTTATATTTGGATGGCATGAGATTGTAGCTTTCTAACAAGGTATAACTTAAGTAGCTAGCATAAACAGTACCCGATATATATGCGGGTATACCGGACATTTTTCGAAAAATGTCCCAAAATTACCCCAGTTTTTAACGACTTCATATAAATCGCAATTTTAAAGGCCCCTAAAGAGGTGGAAAGCTAAATTTTTTTATATTTGGATTGCATGAGATTGTAGCTTTCTAACAAGGTATAACTTAAGTAGCTAGCATAAATAGTACCCGATATATATGCGGGTATATCGGACATTTTTCGAAAAATGTTCAAAAATTACCCCAGTTTTTAACGACTTCATATAAATCGCAATTTTAAAAGGTCCTAAAGAGCTAGGAAGCTAATTTTTTTTATATTTGGATGGCATGAGATTGTAGCTTTCTAACAAGGTATAACTTAAGTAGCTACCATAAACAGTACCCGATATATATGCGGGTATATCGGACATTTTTCGAAAAATGTCCCAAAATTACCCCAGTTTTTAACGACTTCATATAAATCGCAATTTTAAAAGGCCCTAAAGAGCTAGGAAGCTAAATTTTTTTATATTTGGATTGCATGAGATTGTAGCTTTCTAACAAGGTATAACTTAAGTAGCTAGCATAAACAGTACCCGATATATATGCGGGTATATCGGACATTTTTCGAAAAATGTCCCAAAATTACCCCAGTTTTTAACGACTTCATATAAATCGCAATTTTAAAAGGCCCTAAAGAGCTAGGAAGCTAAATTTTTTTATATTTGGATGGCATGAGATTGTAGCTTTCTAACAAGGTATAACTTAAGTAGCTAGCATAAACAGTACCCGATATATATGCGGGTATACCGGACATTTTTCGAAAAATGTCCCAAAATTACCCCAGTTTTTAACGACTTCATATAAATCGCAATTTTAAAAGGCCCTAAAGAGTTAGGAAGCTAAATTTTTTTATATTTGGATGGCATGAGATTGTAGCTTTCTAACAAAGTATAACTTAAGTAGCTAGCATAAATAGTACCCGATATATATGCGGGTATATCGGACATTTTTCGAAAAATGTCCCAAAATTACCCAGTTTTTAACGACTTCATATAAATCGCAATTTTAAAAGGCCCTAAAGAGCTAGGAAGCTAAATTTTTTTATATTTGGATTGCATGAGATTGTAGCTTTCTAACAAGGTATAACTTAAGTAGCTAGCATAAACAGTACCCGATATATATGCGGGTATACCGGACATTTTTCGAAAAATGTCCCAAAATTACACCAGTTTTTAACGACTTCATATAAATCGCAATTCTAAAGGCCCCTAAAGAGGTGGAAAGCAAAATTTTTTTTATATTTGGATGGCATGAGATTGTAGCTTTCTAACAAGGTATAACTTAAGTAGCTAGCATAAACAGTACCCGATATATATGCGGGTATACCGGACATTTTTCGAAAAATGTCCCAAAATTACCCCAGTTTTTAACGACTTCATATAAATCGCAATTTTAAAAGGCCATAAAGAGCTAGGAAGCTAAATTTTTTTATATTTGGATGGCATGAGATTGTAGCTTTCTAACAAGGTATAACTTAAGTAGCTAGCATAAATAGTACCCGATATATATGCGGGTATACCGGACATTTTTCGAAAAATGTCCCAAAATTACCCCAGTTTTTAACGACTTCATATAAATCGCAATTTTAAAAGGCCATAAAGAGCTAGGAAGCTAAATTTTTTTATATTTGGATTGCATGAGATTGTAGCTTTCTAACAAGGTATAACTTAAGTAGCTAGCATAAACAGTACCCGATATATATGCGGGTATACCGGACATTTTTCGAAAAATGTCCCAAAATTACACCAGTTTTTAACGACTTCATATAAATCGCAATTCTAAAGGCCCCTAAAGAGGTGGAAAGCTAAATTTTTTTTATATTTGGATGGCATGAGATTGTAGCTTTCTAACAAGGTATAACTTAAGTAGCTAGCATAAACAGTACCCGATATATATGCGGGTATACCGGACATTTTTCGAAAAATGTCCCAAAATTACCCCAGTTTTTAACGACTTCATATAAATCGCAATTTTAAAAGGCCATAAAGAGCTAGGAAGCTAAATTTTTTTATATTTGGATGGCATGAGATTGTAGCTTTCTAACAAGGTATAACTTAAGTAGCTAGCATAAATAGTACCCGATATATATGCGGGTATACCGGACATTTTTCGAAAAATGTCCCAAAATTACCCCAGTTTTTAACGACTTCATATAAATCGCAATTTTAAAAGGCCATAAAGAGCTAGGAAGCTAAATTTTTTTATATTTGGATTGCATGAGATTGTAGCTTTCTAACAAGGTATAACTTAAGTAGCTACCATAAACAGTACCCGATATATATGCGGGTATATCGGACATTTTTCGAAAAATGTCCAAAAATTACCCCAGTTTTTAACGACTTCATATAAATCGCAATTTTAAAAGGCCCTAAAGAGCTAGGAAGCTAAATTTTTTTATATTTAAATGGCATGAGATTGTAGCTTTCTAACAAGGTATAACTTAAGTAGCTAGCATAAACAGTACCCGATATATATGCGGGTATATCGGACATTTTTCGAAAAATGTCCCAAAATTACCCCAGTTTTTAACGACTTCATATAAATCGCAATTTTAAAAGGCCCTAAAGAGCTAGGAAGCTAAATTTTTTTATATTTGGATGGCATGAGATTGTAGCTTTCTAACAAGGTATAACTTAAGTAGCTAGCATAAACAGTACCCGATATATATGCGGGTATACCGGACATTTTTCGAAAAATGTCCCAAAATTACCCCAGTTTTTAACGACTTCATATAAATCGCAATTTTAAAGGCCCCTAAAGAGGTGGAAAGCTAAATTTTTTTATATTTGGATTGCATGAGATTGTAGCTTTCTAACAAGGTATAACTTAAGTAGCTAGCATAAATAGTACCCGATATATATGCGGGTATATCGGACATTTTTCGAAAAATGTCCAAAAATTACCCCAGTTTTTAACGACTTCATATAAATCGCAATTTTAAAAGGTCCTAAAGAGCTAGGAAGCTAATTTTTTTTATATTTGGATGGCATGAGATTGTAGCTTTCTAACAAGGTATAACTTAAGTAGCTACCATAAACAGTACCCGATATATATGCGGGTATATCGGACATTTTTCGAAAAATGTCCCAAAATTACCCCAGTTTTTAACGACTTCATATAAATCGCAATTTTAAAAGGCCCTAAAGAGCTAGGAAGCTAAATTTTTTTATATTTGGATTGCATGAGATTGTAGCTTTCTAACAAGGTATAACTTAAGTAGCTAGCATAAACAGTACCCGATATATATGCGGGTATATCGGACATTTTTCGAAAAATGTCCCAAAATTACCCCAGTTTTTAACGACTTCATATAAATCGCAATTTTAAAAGGCCCTAAAGAGCTAGGAAGCTAAATTTTTTTATATTTGGATGGCATGAGATTGTAGCTTTCTAACAAGGTATAACTTAAGTAGCTAGCATAAACAGTACCCGATATATATGCGGGTATACCGGACATTTTTCGAAAAATGTCCCAAAATTACCCCAGTTTTTAACGACTTCATATAAATCGCAATTTTAAAAGGCCCTAAAGAGTTAGGAAGCTAAATTTTTTTATATTTGGATTGCATGAGATTGTAGCTTTCTAACAAGGTATAACTTAAGTAGCTAGCATAAACAGTACCCGATATATATGCGGGTATATCGGACATTTTTCGAAAAATGTCCAAAAATTACCCCAGTTTTTAACGACTTCATATAAATCGCAATTTTAAAAGGCCCTAAAGAGCTAGGAAGCTAAATTTTTTTATATTTGGATGGCATGAGATTGTAGCTTTCTAACAAGGTATAACTTAAGTAGCTAGCATAAACAGTACCCGATATATATGCGGGTATATCGGACATTTTTCGAAAAATGTCCCAAAATTACCCCAGTTTTTAACGACTTCATATAAATCGCAATTTTAAAAGGCCCTAAAGAGCTAGGAAGCTAAATTTTTTTATATTTGGATTGCATGAGATTGTAGCTTTCTAACAAGGTATAACTTAAGTAGCTAGCATAAACAGTACCCGATATATATGCGGGTATATCGGACATTTTTCGAAAAATGTCCCAAAATTACCCCAGTTTTTAACGACTTCATATAAATCGCAATTTTAAAAGGCCCTAAAGAG